>NW_016185892.1:2631-4777 GCF_001687245.7 Rhagoletis zephyria | reverse complement strand
CTTCATTTACCTTCTGTAAACGCAAACACAAAAGCGGCCACATTTTTGCTAATAACGAAAACATTTTTTGCCTACATTTTCCAATGAATGTTATTAATTAGAATTTCCTCTGCTACGAGTGCAGACACCAAAAATTCCGAAAAGTGCAGAATTTGTGTTCAAAAAAGGTTTGTGTACTTTCTGTTTGTACATATCTAGAAAACTTTTGTTTAGAATAAATGGGTAGTGCTGTTTAGTGTTTATATTGTTATTTCAAATATCACTAACTTTGTTTTAAAAGCCACAAATATTTATAAAAGGAAAAAATAAAAAATACATTGTACAAGATTTAGAAAATGTTGCAAGTTTTTACAGTTTTTGTTCATAAATATTTATGAGCAAGAATTCTAATTGCACTTGAGGAATACCAATATACATTAATTAAAGACAAGCAAAGCTTCTTTTAATAGGTTCTCAGTAGAAGCAACGATTCCTGACTTATGATTTTTAATGAGAAAGTAGAAGAGGATTAAAGAAGAAAGTATTTACCAGAAATTATTTTCATTATATGTCCAACTNACAGTTTTTGTTCATAAATATTTATGAGCAAGAATTCTAATTGCACTTGAGGAATACCAATATACATTAATTAAAGACAAGCAAAGCTTCTTTTAATAGGTTCTCAGTAGAAGCAACGATTCCTGACTTATGATTTTTAATGAGAAAGTAGAAGAGGATTAAAGAAGAAAGTATTTACCAGAAATTATTTTCATTATATGTCCAACTTTAAGAACATTAAAAGAGGATCATTTTAAAACTTGGCAATTTATTTCAGCACAAAAATTTATTTTTTAAACTTTAAAATTTAAATGTTTGATGATGATAACTGTTATTCAGTCATAATAAGAAGAGTTTTAACTAAATTAAAATATGCTAAACATAAATTATGCTATACATCCAGATTATAAATGGTAATGAGTTGAACTAAAAAGAGAAAATTTGAAATTGTGTAATTTAATTTAGAAGCACATATTCAACTGAATAAAAAATATCTTTTAATCTAAAATAATATTTTTTTCTGAACGTCTCTAAACATTAATTTTTTACATTTAAACTACTATTGTTTTCTTAAACACTTAAGAGCATTTTTAAAATAATGAACTTGTATAGCTTCTATCATGAGCCCAGCTATGTGTACCTTTGTAATTTTTCTTTTTCATTGACTTTGTGGAACAAAAGTTACCCTACTTCAAAATAAGTTGATAGAAAATTATCTATTCAACTTTTTGTAACTTTCAAGTAGATTCTCTAACATTTTTAAAATATAAAATTGTTTTTATATAAAACTACATTCGTTAGACAGGTTAGTTATAGTTTTGGTTAAATTTATTCTAGTTAATTTTGCTTTCTACATACAAAAAAGCCTAATTTTTACAACTAAAGAGAAGGTTGTCAGCGTTTGTCAATGTGTAAATTAATTAGCCTACAAATGAAAGTCTACCCTAGGGCGACAGTGAACGCAACGTTTCTGACCAGAAACAGATGACAGTAAGGAAAAATTAATTTACGAAAAGGACAAAAAATAATGAAATAGCTGTGATTGGGGAAAGAAGCTACAAAAAAGTAAAGTAATAAAATAAACGATAATGTGCTTCAGCTCTGAGACATCCACCGAAAACCGCAACATCAAATGACATTGCCAATTGGCAATCATATTTAGTAAACAACAGCCAAACACATCTATCAATTTCCCTTCTCCATTTCTTCATTACGCAATGTGCACACTTAATCTTTGAGAGCTGCCATTTTCAGCAGTCGAAGTCGCACTTGGTATTTCTCCATTCACCCCCTCGCTCTCTCATGTCAATCAGTCCGATAGCACTGGTTCCCAGCCACTCAACGACTATTGCCTATTTATAGCAGTTGAGCAGCTTGTTGCAGTTTATCAAATTTCAATACTCTCTGGCGACACTACTGATGTCTAATCAGTAGGGATTTGAGAGAGACCGAACAAGAAAAATAGTTTCAGTTTGCATTTAAACATGAGAGAAATTGAGCCGGAAACGATCTTAGGCGATGAAAAGCAATAGAACTGAATATGTACTTGAAGTATTCGGGTATTTGTAGGTTTAATAAATTTGCTTACCGTGAAATTACTTAAACATAT
>NW_016185892.1:0-2583 GCF_001687245.7 Rhagoletis zephyria | reverse complement strand
TTAAAAATATTGTTTTTTGGCCGTGTTTTTATTAATTTGCAGGTATTTTATTAGCCAAAATAATTTATGAATTTCATTAATTTTATTTATTCATTAACTAGCGCTGATGCTAATAAAAACAATTTTTGATTAAAAGCATGGTTTTTAAAATCATAAAAAGCAGTAAAAATAACAACAACAGCAATTCAGTTTCAGAGAGATCTAGTAGCTGCAGCTTGTCGTAAAATTGGCAGTTTAGTTCAGTTTATTTCGGCTGGAAAACCCGGACGATATCAGCAAAGCAGCAAGTACTTGATTAGTTTGACTTGCGAATGAAACAAACACATACACACACGCACATACACAAATTGAATAACGCAAAAAATAGTAGCATCATCTAACATGTACAGATTCTTATCAGATTACAAGACACGGTCTCCAGTGATGGTGGTAATCGAGATTAATTAGTGATAATTAGCGACAAATAAAGTGATAAAATGTGTACTAATTAGAAGTAAAATAGAAGAGATAAACTAAAAAGTGGCGGCTTGGGAATTGGACAAGGAGTGTTTGAGAGAGGCAGTCAGGAAAGGAGTGAATGGGTTCAGTCAACAAAGGAGAAAAAGAGAAAATGCCACTCCAGGGGCAAAACACGTGTTTGAAAAGTGTTGTAAGTTACAGCACAACAAAATAAAAATTAAAACTGCAGAACTTTGGTTTATGTGTCAGATTAGCATCGCTTCTAGCTGGCAGCTTCTCTTTAAATATCATACAAACGCTAAATTTTTAAAATAAAAATTGATAAGAAAAAGTAAAACAAACCTGAAAATTGAGAGAGAAAGAAAAGTTTCAGAGAAATAAAAGTGCTGCACACTTCTACTTTAGCACTTAATAAATAAGGCCATCCAACATAGCAAAAGCAGTGATCGGTGTTGGCGTTGGTAAAGGCGGCAAACGGCGAAAGAAGTCGTTCATTCACTCATCAGATGAGATGCACCATGTCGGATGATCATCAGCTGTACTGACTGACGCTTGAAGCACTTGCAAGGCCAACATTGAAGAGAGCTGCACTTGAAGAAGCAAGAAAAAGAAGTGAAGTAGTTGAAGTGCGGCAATTTTAAATCGCTGTCATCAGTCGGCGTCCGGTGTCCTCAGTGTCAGAGGGGAACTTTTTTTCTTAATATTATTTGCCGTGCAGTGCCATGCAGTGTCAATGTGTGTGTGTGTACAGCAGACGAGTCTCTTGCATGCTCCGTGTGTATGTTTCTGTTTCCAAGAGCAGTGCCGCTGTCTCTCAGTTTGTGTTTGGTTCAAATGAGACGTTTGACTTGAGAGAGTGGGAGAAAGAGAGAGAGAGAGAGCAGTGTATACAAAGTTAAAGACTGGCAAGCAAAAGAAAGTGTCAGTGTGAGTGGTGGAGCAGGCACTGGGAGCCATGCACATGCCGTACCGAGTCGCCGTACAGCCGCTTTCTTCGTTCGTCGACCACTGTTGTACAGCTGTGAGAGAGTGTGTGAGTGAGTGTGTGTATATGACTGGCAAATGGTACAGCAGCAGCAGTCTCTTTGACCACCACCACCAGCATTGGTGGGCACTGTACTGGGTGCACCGGGCGGACAGTCACTTGTACGGTGGAATACAGACTGCCGCCGCAGACGATGCTGAGGGACATCAAGTGAAAAAAATGGAGAGGCACAGGGAGAGGAGAGAGGAGGCCAGTGGGGCGCAGACGATGTTCAGGCGAAAGAAAAGGCATGACGTTTTTGCTCTTTCTCGTTCTCCCATTGACTCTTTCTCTTTCTTTCTCTTCTTCCCTCAAACGGCAATCGATCTCTGCTGTGGAATCGAACGCCGACTCTTCCTCTTTTGCTGTGCACTCGGCAACCCACTCCGGTGACGCCGACGCAGACATTATGTGACTTGACGTTATTATTCTCCGACAGCCACCAACAAAAGTGAAGGAATTTAGTAATTGAGAGTTGCTATAATACCACTATTTATATACTCTCATTCAATACGGCTACATAACCTGAATAGTAATTTATTAATTTGTACCACACGCACCAGCGCCACTGAATGGTAATAAATAAAATGGCAGTGCCAGCTTGCAGATTAAGACTCAGCCAAGTATACTGATTAACGAGCAGTGCATTACCGCTAAATGATGCGAAAAGTGTTTGTTTTAGCAATAATTGAATTTCCTTCATTTTCACCATTTTTCTAGACATTGATTTAAAAAATGTTTTTTCTTAATTATAGTTTAATTTGGGTAAACCTTGTAGAGCAAACCACCATCATCAGCACTGCACTTTTTCCCACTGACCATAACTTGCGCTTGTGGAGAATGCATCTGTCCATTAGCGCCATGTGTGCACAATATAAATGTTTACGTTTCCATCTTCATTTCCAGTGGCCGCCATTTTCACTTCTTCTTCTCCCAGAAGGGCCAGTGTGTTAAGCGATAATCGATTCCGTCAAGATCGATCGTCAAGGCAGGGCGCATCGCGTTTGAAACAAAAGCGCAAACAAATCGGTGCACTTGCCTACTAATGGCTGACAGAGGCTCCTCAAAAAAGAAGAAGATAGCCCCGGAGAGAGAGAGAG
>NW_016185891.1:0-4777 GCF_001687245.7 Rhagoletis zephyria | reverse complement strand
ACTAACCGAACCGTTTTCTGAAGAAACCTTTAGCTTTAAAGCTCACTTTACATTTAAAAGCTGGATAAAAAATATAGCTATATCTAAGGTTACTTTTACTTTAGGCACAATCATAAATTTGATTGCAACCATTAAAAATAAAGTGAACTTTAAAGTTACAGCTTACATGAGGAAACGGTCCTGAATTGTGCTCAATATGAACTCACCGCTTCCACATGGGCAAGGCATTTTGTTTTATGTTGTTTTTGTATATTCTATACACTTGAAAAAATTAGCAAACAATTATTTTGTTGATCACACAAGTCTAGCTTTGTAAACGCCAAATGTTGTTACACTGATCTGATCGTTGTGGCTCCTCTCGGTTTTATACACTTCAAAACACTTGAATCGGGTTTCGTTAGTTGGGAGTTGTTTGGTGCCGTGAGCAAAAGCTGGCCCGAAGTCGATAGCTGGAGTGCGGTGTGCAATATGTTTACTTAAGCCCCGGTCATAAACATATGCATATACATATGAAATAAGTAGATATGTGCGCATGTACATATGCCGGCTTGTATGTTCTTAGGTATGCTTATGGGCTATCGGCAAGTCGCATTGATTTTGCTGGGTGAAGGGCACATGTGGGAGAGTAATGGTATTAGTTGAACGCCGGGTGAAATATTGTACCCAGTAAGTATATTTGTGTTCCATATTGGGAAACTGTTAAATGTTTTTCGATGAAGATGAATTTTTGATGTGGGAAAACTTGCTGAAATGCAAGTAAAAATAGGTAAAAGTAATACAATATTATGCATGCTTATATGTGTATATGTACATTGGGGTGGTCCAAAAATGCCTTTGAAAAAGTAAAGTCGAAATTTTAATGCTGAAAAAATTATAGCCCTGTTTTTTGTTTTTTAAATAAAAAAATATTTAGAGCTAAATCAAAGCGCTCAAAGTTTTCGATGTATTTTATATGAGGGAAACCCCATTTTTCGTAGAAATGGTATGGAATTCTTGAAACATAATGTTTTTCGAACGGAAAACTTTGCTTCTCTTCAGGAGACTTCTACTAATAATATCCATTTGTTTATCTTACCATTTTTTAATACGGGCGATTTTTTTATGGGCCAATGTTCTGAATACTATATGCTATCCTATTCTATTTTTTCCTACCTGCCATCAACGGAATTTCGTTATATTTCTTTAAATCCGAGTTATTACCGATTTTTCTCAATAGCAACACACACACAGACATAGTTTGTCTCCTTTTGCTGCCGCGCATGCGCACCGGGTGGTTATGATGCAGACAAAGTTAAATTGGAGTTATCAATTTTTAGGTTTATGATTTAAAATGGTATTCATTTATTTATATAAACAGTAATATCAATTTTATATATTTTTTGATATATTGATATACAATTTTCTGAGGCGATGGATATTGTTGACCTTTTAAAATTAAAGTTTATTTCATTAAACATATTATATGTATACTGAAACAATTTTTAATTTCTTCATAACGCAGAATATACGTTTTTATATGAATTCAGGAACAAAGTCGAAACTCTGAAATCAAGGTGAAATTAATGCATAATTTCGTCTGCTATGCATAAGCGGGGCATAACCTCCCTGCAAAAAATCGGTAATCGCTTTTAGTGGTAACGTGTTCTAGAAGGCATAGCGTTATAATGCCTTCGAATTTTTTCGCTTCTTTTAGGCATTGCTGGTAATGCAAAGCAGAATGTCCTATAATATTTTATTTATTTCACTTCTATGTTTCATTTCGGGGAATGCAAAATAGAATCTCCTATAATATTTCCGCTTTAATTCGTTTCTTTGCTTCATTTCCGGGAATGTAAAGTAGAATGTCCTACAATATTTTATTTGTTTCGCTTCTTTGTTTCATTTCAGGGAATGCAAAGAAGAATGCCCTACAATATTTTATTTGTTTTGCTTTTTTGCTTCATTTCACTGCCCGGCTCCACAGGATAAAGTTTATATCTTGATACATATGTTAGAATATAAATAGCCAATGGAGACCGCTCATTGCTCTTCAAGAGTAATATATATCAGAGCTTATATCTTGCCATCTATTGCCGGCAATTTGGTAGTTTGACAGCTACATGTTCATTTGCATGAAAACTTCGTGGCGGCAACATTATTGATATTTTAATATAAAAGCAAATATTGAACTGTTTTCGGTTAAAATATTTGCAATTATGTACTTGGATGTAAAATAGCCTATTTTCTAAATTTTTTAAGTGATTAAATCCGGCAAAAAAACGTTTTAGAAGCTATCTCACAGATGCTTATATCCAGATATAAAAAGCCCATACAAAATTGCCACTGATATAATTTATATCTAGCGACCAAAATGACAGCTGGACAGCAATAAATTTTATCCTGTGGAGACGGCCTGTCAGGGAATGCAAAGTAGAATGTCCTACAATATTTTCTTTTTATTTCGCTTCTTTGCTTCATTTCGGAGAATGCAAAGTAGAATGCTGCACCGTAGTCAGCTGAAAAATAGAATGAATATCCAAAAATTCTTTTTCTACCGTTACTTTCTGTGGAAATTTGTCTCGCATAAAAATCATCTTTTGCTTTGTTCAATTTGCAGCGAAGTTGAAGTCAGTCAATGAAGTGAAGTACAAAAGTGAGGAAGTACAATTTTAAGCTTAATTAAATATGCATGTATGTACATACCGATTTTTGAGAAAATCTAAATACCTAAATAGTTTTTGTGAAAATTGTAGATAGAGGGTATTGAATACAAGCCCTCGATATATTGAAATATTCGACTTTGATTACATATTTTTCTCCCTAACTCGATAAAATTCGGAAAAATAATGATTCTTAAATTTTGAATTCGGCGTAACGAAAACATTGCAGATTTATATTTTTGCATCTCTTCTTGCCCCAACAATAATAATAATAATAGATTGGCGCTTACACATATNATACATTAGAAATAAATTCATTTTGTTCTTCGAAAAATGCAAAAACAAAACATTACATACAAAGAGATTTGCAAAGCGACGTCTTAAATTTTGAATTCGGCGTAACGAAAACATTGCAGATTTATATTTTTGCATCTCTTCTTGCCCCAACAATAATAATAATAATAGATTGGCGCTTACACATATGTTAGTGTTTGGCCGAGCGTCTCCTCCGATTTGTGGCGTGCGCCTTGATGTTGTCACACAAAGCAGAGGGACCTACAGTTTTACGCCGACTCCGAACGGCGATTGTATTTTTATGAGAAGCTGTTTTTCATGGAAGAAATACACTCGGAGGTTTGCCATTGCCTGCTGAGGGACGACCGCGGTTAGGAAAAACCCTTTTTCGTATATTTTTTTGCGATGTTGCTTTGACCAGGGCTTGAACCCAGGCGTTGCGGAGTGGAAGCGCGCACTGCTTACCACTACACCACAGCGGCCGACAAGATTTAAAAAAAAACAAATCAGGTATCGAAAGAGCATTTCCGTCGTAATAAACCTTAGCAATAAGCATTGCTGCTTTTGAGAAAAATCGGTAATAACTTCGGATTTAAAAAAATTTAACGAAATTCCGTTGATGGCATCGAAAAGGTCGGAAAAAATAGAATAGGATGGTGTATAGTATTGAGAATATTGGATAATTTTTGGGGATAGCTGGACAATTTCAAAACTAATATTCATGATTTTGTAAATTTTTAGTTGTCNAGAAATACACTCGGAGGTTTGCCACTGCCTGCTGAGGGACGACCGCGGTTAGGAAAAACCCTTTTTCGTATATTTTTTTGCGATGTTGCTTTGACCAGGGCTTGAACCCAGGCGTTGCGGAGTGGAAGCGCGCACTGCTTACCACTACACCACAGCGGCCGACAAGATTTAAAAAAAAACAAATCAGGTATCGAAAGAGCATTTCCGTCGTAATAAACCTTAGCAATAAGCATTGCTGCTTTTGAGAAAAATCGGTAATAACTTCGGATTTAAAAAAATTTAACGAAATTCCGTTGATGGCATCGAAAAGGTCGGAAAAAATAGAATAGGATGGTGNAAAAAAAAAAAACAAATCAGGTATCGAAAGAGCATTTCCGTCGTTATAAACCTTAGCAATAAGCATTGCTGCTTTTGAGAAAAATCGGTAATAACTTCGGATTTAAAAAAGTTTAACGAAATTCCGTTGATGGCATCGAAAAGGTCGGAAAAAATAGAATAGGATGGTGTATAGTATTGAGAATATTGGATAATTTTTGGGGATAGCTGGACAATTTCAAAACTAATATTCATGATTTTGTAAATTTTTAGTTGTCAAAATGATGTTTTTGTTGTAAACAAGGCGAATTCATATTACAACAAACACATCATNAGGATGGTGTATAGTATTGAGAATATTGGATAATTTTTGGGGATAGCTGGACAATTTCAAAACTAATATTCATGATTTTGTAAATTTTTAGTTGTCAAAATGATGTTTTTGTTGTAAACAAGGCGAATTCATATTACAACAAACACATCATTTTGAAATAAAGCACCGCGGCGAACATCTAAATTCGCCATCAACATCATCTTGTATAAATTCGCCTTGATATTTACTATTAATTTAGATTGGTAATTAAAAAAAAAATCAACACATTTGAGTTCCTGGCTAAAAACTACCCCTAGAAACCCGGTGATTTTTTGGAAATAGCCCGAAATAGCTTTTAATTCCACACATTTTGAGTTCTAAGACGATAATGGATTTATATAAAAAAGTTTTGACATTCAAATCTCTTCTCTTCTTCTTTTTTGGCGCTGTAACCGCCTAAGCGATTTTG
>NW_016185890.1:0-4777 GCF_001687245.7 Rhagoletis zephyria | reverse complement strand
CCCGCCGTGGCACCTCCAAGAAGGTACACGTTCACGCGTCGTATACCTGGAACCATCTTAAGGTAAACTTAGAGGGATTGATATCTTAGGTATGCCTAGCTCGCAGACGAGATTTTATAATTTCATAGTTTTAAACGGCCTAAATACCTTAACTCGCTTAAAAAATAACGAGCTATAACGAAATGGGCACAGAAATAAAATCTAACATCATTAAATTATTTTTCATATTTGTATAAAAGCGCGGGGTGAAACCCACGGGTATAAGCTAGTTCAACAATATTTATTCAAAATTGATATATATATAATCGCTCTTAAGCAAATAAGTGGATTTTCAAGAAATTTTAGGTAAATGGGGGTCAATCTCAACCAAATTTTGATACACATTGCGCCTAGGCATCGTAAGCGACACATTGAAAATTTGACAAAAACCATGGGCTCCGCCAACGCAACGGTAATTTAAAAAACCTCAAAGCTAGCTACATTTGATGGGGCGTAGGTTTTGTCTGATTTAAAAAATTTTCAAGACGGGACTGTGTGTATCAAAAAATCTATAAAAATGGGAAATAATATTTCTCATGAAAAAGAATGATATTAGAAGGTAGGGTCCTGAAATTTACAAAATAAAAAGGATCAGTCCAGCGCCTTCGTCTTGACCTGCGGGCTGTATTGGAGCCGCAGGCGCTAACCCTAAGCGTAGAATACGTTATATTAAGACCACATTCAATTTAAAAACGGTACATGAACTATTCGTTTTGATTGCATTGAATTGAACTTAATAAATCAATATGAATTGCAAGATATTAATACTTAGCCATAGAAAAGCAGACCCACATTAACTTCGATCATATGTACCCCACAGTAGAGGGGTCCACGAAATCCTTTTTTTTTAATATTATTCAGTGCTACGCAAATTTGTGTTGCTTTTGCTAAAAAAAGGAAAGTACATAACTCGATTTAAAAAAAAATAATAAAATTTAGAGGTCGCTTAAGTCCATTTTAGTTTTGCTTAAAATTACTCGTCCTTCAATCCATGCGCACGCGAAATTCCTCTGTAAATTTAAGTTTTTTAGGATCTTATAATATGCTTTAAAGACCGCTGAATACACCAGGAGAGTTATTTTTTCGATCCGGCTCTTACCTTTTTAGATAATACGAAAAACCCGAAATTGAACTTTAAAATGTGATTATTTCTTAGAAAAAATTTATTTAATTTTACGTTAATGATGATATGTATAGCCATAACCTTAGCGAAATGAGTCATCGCAGAGGATTTTACGTTCATTACTTCTCGAGATATTGGCAAATTATTGAACCTGAATCTAGATGCGTGGCTGATGCCTGTATTTAAAAAACGTACCGCTTTAAATTTTTTCTAAGAAATAATCACATTTTAGAGTTCAATTTCGGCTTTTTTTTATTATTTATTCGTATTATCTAAAAAAGGTAAGAGCCGGCTCGAAAAAATAACTCTCCTAGCGTATTCAGCGGCCTCGAAAGCATATTATAAGATCTTACAAAACTTAAATTTCCAGAGGAATTTCCCGTGCGCACGGATTGAAGGACGAGTAGTTTTAAGCAAAACAAAAATGGACTGGAGCGACCTCTAAATTTTATTATTTTTTTAGATCAAGTTATGTACATACTTTCATTTTTTTAGCAAAAGGAACACAAATTTTGCGTGAGCACTGAATAATATAAAATAAAATTATAGTTTAAAAAACTAAAACCTCGCTAATATAATTTCCGTTCGTACTGTCGTCAGGTATGTCACTTGAGAATAGAAATCGCTACAAATAGTTACATCCCGAGCTAATAAAAGGGATGTAAAAAAGGATTTCGTGGACCACTCTAACCATCAGCTTTTAAATAGATAGGTATGTGCCATGACGTGTATCACTACTTCACTTTTATTTCTTTTCATACTGCAAAAATGCGTATTACTTCTTATGTTAGCCTAGGTCCCCGTATTAGTATTCTTCTTCATGTCCATGCTCATCTTCGCATTATCTTCGTCTTCGGATTCGTGCATAAGTTAGCTAAGGCTTATGAAACAGCTGGAAACCCTCCTAAATATAGTTAAGAAATAAACAAATCTCTTCCGTCTGATACCTACATACTTCATGTGCCTAAGGAATTAAGTTAAATTTGATTTTTTGAATACGTGTTTGCGTTCCTAAAAACAGTTCAGAAATAAAGTCTTTTTGAACCCATTTCATTTGAAACCCTTTAACTTATTAAATAATTTGAGTTTACCTTTTTAAAGAGGTGGCAACCCTCTTTAATATTCTAAATATTCGAACTAAGGGTATCTTACCACCTTCGTTTCACGTCATATTTAAATATTTCATTTAACTTATGCATACAATAACTAAATTCTAATTTTAAATATTTTAAAACCAAATCCTTGTTAAAACTTTTTCGTCTGACACATATGGAGATATATATTTAAATTGGGTAGCTAATTCCCTTCGGCCGCTGTGGTCTAGTGGTAAGCAGTGCGCGCTTCCACTCCGCAGCATCTGGGTTCAAACCCTGGTCAAAGCAACATCGCAAAAAATATAGAAAAAAGGTTTTTTCTTAACAGCGGTCGTCACTCGGCAGGCAATGGCAAAACTCCGAGTGTTTTTCTGCCATGAAAAACAGCTTCTCATAAAAATACAATCGGCGTTCGGAGTCGGCGTAGAACTGTAGGTCCCTCCGCTTTGTGTGACAACATCAAGGCGCACGCCACAATTCAGAGGAGAAGCTCGGCCAAACACTAACATATGTGTAAGCGCCAATCTATTATTATCTAATTCCCTTAATGCAAATTGAATTTAATTTCAAAAACATATGGCAACCCACTTAAATAAAGTCAAGAAAAAGGCATTTTTAACCCATGTCAATATATACCCATACTTTAATAATTCATTTAACTTATTAACAGGGAACGGATTATTAGGAATTAAAAACCCACAAAAAAGGCAAAATAAAATAACGAAATAGGCTGGAAAAGGCAAAATAAAATAGCGAAATAGGCAGGAAAAGTCACTATAAATAGCAAACAAGTACTTTTTAAGCAAAAAAACACCGGCTTCAATTCTCATATAAAAATATATGACGGACTGATTGAAACATTTTTGACATACAAATTTTTTATTTGTCAATGTTACTGTGGCTTATTACCATTTCTTATTTTTAATATTTTTATTGTACCACGATTGTTTACTTAGGAAAAATTGAAAAACAAACAAAGTCTAAGCGGTAGAAGTTATAGCAGCTATGCCAGAGATCGCCACATCTCCTCATCAGACTTCTTTTTCTAGACTTCAGCAGGGATCGAACCTACGTAATCGATGTGCAAAGTCAGAAGCGTTAACCACTGAGCTATGTATACCCCGTAAACTCTTGTTGCTAATTCATTTCCTTATTCAACCAACTACTATCAAGTGCAGCTGTTTTGCCGATATTCAAACTTGACAGCGTGGTTGTTGTTGTCAATTCTATACATCCATTTGCTTATTTGCTTTATTGTATAGCAGAGGTTCCCAAAATTTCTTTTCTCGTAGACCCCTTTCAAAAATTTTCTGGTCTCGGTGGACCCCTGCTGATACATTTCTAAATATTCCCAAAACCCGTAAAAATGTGAAAATAGTCTAATGTAAATTTGCATTGTGGGTGAATTCAAAAACTAAACTCAGAGTGGCCAAAATAAAAGTAAACTATTTTCTTGTGTTCTATTTATAAAAATTATGTGATTACACACTTGTAGGTTTAAAAAAAATAGAGCTCGGTAAATAAATCAAAATACTCTCTCGCTCGGAAGAGTTATATTTTTTACGAGCACTGCGATCACCATAAACTCATCAAATGTTCTCCTCTCTCATAACTTTGCAAGTGGAGTATATGTAAAATAGTTTATTTGTGTTAAAGCCATCATTTTTATTTTTATCGCTCCGAGTTTTAAGGTGAGGCGAACAATATTTGTCACATTTTTAAAACACAAAACTTAAAACATCAAAAAGGCTAAGCTTTTTACGCCAAATTTTTAATTCAGAAACTGAAATAGAGGTAATAACGAGTTTAAAAAAGTCGACGGCAAATAAACAAGCAAGCAAGAAGCACAAAAAGTGTTCCACCGTCTCATCTTCTTTAAGGCAAGATGGGCAAATGGACTTGTCATTTACGCCTATCACAGTCAGGTGTTTGTTCCGCATAGTGACCAGTCAGCAGTCCAGCAAGTTGTCTGCAGTGTCGTCTGCTCAGTGAGAGCAAAAAAATAGATAAACCTTGTGAGATTGAAGGCAACATAAGTTTTGCCCACCTGCATCCCCTCGATGCCTCTCAGTCATTTCTGACCGAAGTATTCACCCAGTTTCTGATGGTGGCTTCGATTGCCGAAGGTGGGAGTGCTAACACTGGTTGCGGACCGAGGAATGCCTGGTCTGAGCCAACTCTGGCTAAATGATCAGATGTCTCATAATCAGGTGCTCCTGAGTGACCTGGCACCCAGAGTAAAACAACCTCGTTATGTTCACCATCATATTTTAGTTGAGACTTGCATTGCCGAACTAGTTTGGAAATACTTAAATAGAAGGCTGTCCAATGCCTTAAGTGCAGCTTGGTTGTCACTGCAATCACGTAAACTCCTTCCTCTCCACCTATCTTCCACCACGTAGTCCATGGCTTTGAGTATTGCAATTACCTCAGCCTGGAAGACCGAAGCATATTCCCCTACAGAAAAGTGAAGCTTATCTCCATTAAACTAGAAAAAGACTCCAGATCATGACCCATAGTC
>NW_016185888.1:0-4778 GCF_001687245.7 Rhagoletis zephyria | reverse complement strand
GCAATATTTAAGTATAGTATTATGAGGTGCACTCTACAATAATTTGAGTGATGAATTTTTTTTACACCGAAGTTGAGTAAAATGAGTTCATTGCGAATTAAAAAATTTTTTTAATTTTTTTGAGTATGCAGTTTTGTAGCTACCCTGACGTAAACAAGTGTTTTTTTTTTGTAAATCAACTAATTGAAAGACTACTTAAAAACAAATGCAATGAGTAAATGTTTCGAATTTGTATTCTGTTTTTGCTAAAAAAAACAATTTGTGTCTTGGAAGTATGAAAAAGCATCTGTGAAGTCCAGAATGCAAGCCTGTTCAAAAGAAGCATACTGACTTTGAAGTTGTGTAAACCAAATTCATTTTAAAGTAGTTGAAATTAAATGCAGAGTCGGACAGTCGACTTGCTGCGCGCACACAATTCAAACTAAACATTTGAAAGCACATTTCCATGTCTGGCTGTAGCTGAGCGTGCAAAGATGTTTGCTACAATTGGTCGTAGCCAAGAATGTCCACGTTCAAATCTCATTTAATTTTAAATTTTTAATTTCGGATTTTCTTAGTTATGAAAAAGCATCTGTGTAGTGCAGAAGAAAGCTATTTAAACGAAACATACTGACTTTGAAGTTGTTTAAGCCAAATTCATTTTAAAGTAGTTGAAAATACATGCAGGAAAAGGCAATTGACTGCTTCCGAGGACATCGCCATGTTAAATAAATGAGTTCGTTGCAGGTAAAATAGTGAGAATTTCAATTAGTTATCATTTAAAATAAAGTAGTTTTTAAATTACTTTCAAACTAATTCAATTTCCTGCAGGGTAGTTACAAAAAATACCCCTAAACCAACTAACTAAATCAGAAAGAATTATGGAAATTCGAAGTGAGCCCTAATTATACGCGGCAACACTAAGAGCCAATTTCACGAAATTTTTTGAATTTTATATGGAAATTGACAGAAAATAAAAGATCATTTTCCATTTAAATTGCTGTTGAAACCGGCTGTAAGGATAATAAAAAATAATTTAGAACAAATTTCATGAAAAAAAAAACAAAAATAAATTAACTTAGAAATAAATGTTTGCTTAAAAGCCAAGAGTAGTGGTTAAAACTACCCGTAAAGAGACTAAGTAAATCAGAAAAACGTATGTAGTTCCGAATTTAAGGCAAGATAAATAATACGCGATAACACTAAAGAAAATGAAAAAGGAATTTGCTCGGAAAATTTATTTGATGCATTTTTTTTTCGTAGCTAACATGTACCTACCAGGGTTCCCGGGATCCCGGTGTTTTTGAGGTCCCACAAATCTCGGGATTCGCTTGCATTAATCCCTGGATCCCGAAAAATTTTAAATATCGAATTAATAAAAAGAGCTTGTTTATGAATTTGAAGTATGATTTTTGTAAAATGCCGTTTTGACTACAATGTAACAAAAAACTTCCAACTGTACTTTTAAAATTGCAGCCTGAGCCTTCTTTTGCAGAAGATTTAAATGAATGCACTCATAGCGTGGCTAATGTAAACGAAACAGAAAGTTTTAAGGAAAAATTACATAATTTTTTAAATCAATCTACCGAAATTTCCTCAATCCGAAAAGTTTATAATTTATCCGACGTGCTGGTATGTAAAAGTAGTTCAAAGACTTTCTAATGGAGGAGATAGAGGTAATTATCTTCAAATGGCTTATGACTACCTTTTGACACTTCAGCCTAAAAGTGTTGAGGCCGACAGATGGTTTTCATCAGCAGGTTTTGTATGTAACAAGTTCAGGGGCCTATTTCATAAAAGTGACAGGTGCGACAATTTTTTCTGTTTCATATACGCTTGTAGGCAACTGTGAAATTTTTTGCAAAGCGACAGTGACAATAGTGGAATATGGTCGACAATGGTGATGACAATTGTCACTCTGACAAAATTGTTACGACAATAGCGACAAAACTAAATAGCTCCGTCTGGATGTTTTCACAGGAGGATTTTGTAAATTTATTTATATGGTGATTGCGCGCATTTCATTATTTTTCAATAATTTGAATATTTCTTAAAACTAAAATAGTGAATTTGCAATTATTACATATGAACCACATATACATATGTAAATTTCATGTGACCGGCGACAATTTCGTCAACGAAAATTTTAAAACCCGACAATGACAATTTGTCACATTTTCAATGAATTTCCTCATGGAATTGAAGCGGTGGTGACAATTGTTTTTATGAAACAAAACACCCACCAAGCTGTCGAATTGTCACTGATAATACTGAAAATGCCTGTTGTTACAAAATTATCACTGTCACTTTACGAAATAGGCCCCAAGTCAAGATTAGAAGACTCCGCTTTAAATACTTTGCTGCGTTCCTCAACCACATGGACTTTTAAATACAATTTTGTTTTACTTTTAAATTTGCCAGTATTAATAATTATGCGATTTTTACAATCAGTTTACCATAAATTTTAAATAGTTTTATTTCATGGTATGTTTAAATGCTTTTAGTTAATGAATTTTTACTCATATTCATAAAAGTTACGTCTCAATGAGAATACCGGAATAAATCCCGGGATTCCGGGATAACTTACAAAATATCCCGAAATGCCGGCACCACAATTTTCCGCATATTTTCGCATCCCTAGTACCTACCCAAATAGGCAATTAGTTTTTTAAGGGGAAAACCATCGCAGCACTGTGTTATCAGGGAAACTAAAACTCACTCTGAACTCACTCTAATGATCGGCGAAATCAAACTCTCTGATATGTTTTCTAGTTCAGAGTCCAGTATCAGTTTTGCACCTAATTGATAGCTAGCCGGATCTATTCAACAGAAGATTTCTATGTAAAATTTTATGTTGGCTTTACATACGCGATAAGATACATATGGAATATTTGTATGTACCTTAGGTCTCTTTTTATGCGGATTGGAATTTCTACGGTTTTTGAAATCATTTTTTCGTTGTAGCGATTTTGCTTTTTTGAGAGTTTTTATTACTTTGTTACACACAAGAGACAATACTTCTGATAAATAATTTGTCTTTGTATTCTTACATAATTCATGTATTTATTATGGTATTTTTTTTTGTTTTTGGTTTTTTTCTGTATTTGGTATAGATAAAATTGTATTTATTTCATTGATGTTCAGTTTTATATGGAATAATAAGTGTTGAAGTGAAGAAATAAATTGTGTTTTTTTTGCGTAATATTGCCTCTCACTGGATTTTTTTTGCGGTTTTTTTAGAATTTTTTACATGGAGAATCTGAAGTTATGCGGTTTTTATGGAAGTAAAGAAGTTTTTTATGCGGATTTTTTTTTTATGCTGCTTTCTGAGCAACGCATGTACCACATAAAAAAATACCTAAGTGTACTCGTATGTGTTGTGTGCCTTTACGACATGCAAATTACTAACGTCATACTAATTGTTGTGCAAATGATTATGCAATTTCATTACCTTATTTGTATGCAATCGACGATGAATCATTATCATTTACCCCAATTAAATTAAAATTGACACATTCTTTGTACAGCCATTTCAGAAAAATGATGCACATATGTATGCGGAAATCTTTTTGATCAATAATTACTCATTCTACATACAAGGTTTTCCTATAGAATACTTTGAATGGGGGGCAGTGTTGCTAGATTTTATTTTCAAACAACTTTTAATTCCCAAGGAAAAAAGTGTAATTTCAACCAAAAAAAAATACAAATTTGTTAGTTAAATAAATAAAAAAACTGTAGCCTTCTTTTTTAGGAATACACTTCAAAAGAGAAATCACCAGTTTTGAAAACATCTAAGAATGATGAATATTTGTTGTATGTTTTCAGATCGATGGAGTTCTTGGCTGTTAAAAAAAAAACACAAATGTTGCTGAGTGCGGCCACCTCAGTTGCTTTCAATAATTTCGCAGTATCGGATTTTCGAAAAAAGTATAGCATTGTTAAGTACTAACATTTTTATATTGGCTTAAAAATAATTTGAAAAAATTCTTATATTTGTCCATATTTTAAAGCAAGAACAAATTTTAAAGTTAATTTTTCCTAAGTTACATTAGATAGCGTTTTGAAGTCTGGTACTCTTGTAGATAACTAAACCAACAAAGTCTAACTAACCGTTGGAAATAATAATTTTTTTTTTTTTAATTTTTTTTCTTAACCACAAAATTGGTCTCTATAAGTGCGGCATCTCTAACTGAAAAAAATACTAAAATCCGAAACATGTTTAAATTATAAACGTACATTCAGATTTTGCAATCAGATCTTCACCAAATCGTACAATTTACATATAAAAAAAATTCAATTCTATCAGGTACCCTATATAGCGCACATACATATGTATACTGTATATCCGAAATATAAAATATTATAATTTAGATAGCATGCAATTACGTGAGCAATATTGCACTTTCAGACTATTATGAGAATTTTCAGAAAAGGTAATAGGCGCTTAACAAATAATTGGCCATTTATTTCTATGCCAAATTGGCTATACATATTTAGCGATTGTTTATTAAAAGTTGCTAATTGAAATGAGTTTTGCATTTGTCTGCCATTATTTTATTTTCGTCCTAATGTAAATCGCTTACAAATATTGCACTAGCAGCATTAACGTCACTCAAAATTATGAAAAAAAACGTTTAAAGTTTGCTAAAATCATAATAAAAAAATTTAATATTTCAATATTTTATTTATGACGTCTACATTTTTAGATCAGCAGACAGCGAAATTTATTAAAGAAAAAATTAGAAGCGAGCATACGTGTTTGATAAATACGTAAATAGTATTTTGTATGCGCGTGT
>NW_016185887.1:0-4778 GCF_001687245.7 Rhagoletis zephyria | reverse complement strand
AAAACGTGTTTCGTATTTTTTGTTGTACCAACTTTTTCAAAAAAAATCCTGCTTTTGACGTTGGAAAAATAAAACAAAGAAAAGCCAAACATATACATAAGTAGAGAAATTTTCAAATATTTTGTAATAATTTTCTTCATAAAAAATTAGCTGCTGCTTTCGTGGATATTGCAACACACGGAATAGATGTAAGGACACAGCTATAAGAGCCACCGCACACCACAGACTTTATCGGCCGCCTATTTAAGTGATAGGGCTCGCTTGAAATATGTACATGAAGATGTATGGAGGTGCGCACATTACACCAGCTTAATCGCTCTGACCAATAAGTTGTGGTGCAATGGAAAGACTAGCGAGCACATCTAAATTGGCGGCCGATAAAGTCCGTGGTGTGCGATGGATCTAATCCATTATAAATAAGAAATATCGCTGTTTTATTTTCATTTTTATGATTTTTATTCATGTGATTAGCAGTGGCAAAAATGTATGTATAAAATACGTATATTTATATTAAAAATTAAGTGATCAGTTATGAAACAAATGAATCTTTACATGTTCTGTTAAAAAATATCTAAAATAACAAGCGATAATCCCCAAGTTCTATATCGTAGCAGTGGCCACATTTCGTGTTTGTCACAGACACGGTTTATGTCAAAAATTTTTAAGTGAAACTACCTTCTAAAAATTATTGTATCATGCTGTATACTGTGCAGAAAATCACTTTCCACTGGCGTAACCGACAGTTAGCGCAATTATTCGCTTTTTAAGCATTTTGTAGATTTCGAAATTTGTTCGGTATGTACTTTTCCAGTTATTCCTCTTAAAAAGAGCCAAAAAATAACCAAGGGTATTGCCGAAGGTTTTTTTTGCTTGTGAATACAACTGGATTTAACACTGCATTTACAAAAACAACTGGTGAATAATTTTACATACATATTCAGGAGCCAATTCTTGTGTTGTAAATACGTGAAGAGAAAACATTGTTCACCACTTCACACAAAATTACGATTCTGTGTTCTATTGGAAATAAAATTACATATCGTTACCTTAATATAGAAAGGCCCTAACTCATTTTCTTTCCAAACTCAGATTTGCACAAAAGTCGGCAGGGTGTTCAATAAGGACCTAATACAATTTAAAAACAGCAACTACATCAATTAATTTGTTTCAGTGTGTATTAAAAACCAACGTTTTGAAGGAATCTGCAACTGAAGATCTTTGGTTTTTATATAGCTTTATAACTACTCTGTAAAGAAACAAAAGTTTGAGATATGGCCCTTCTATATTAAGATAACGATATGTACCCAGTAGATAATTTCAAAAGTTAAAATCCGAAAGGCCTTCCTGATAGTCAAGAGACCTCCCTCTCTACATTCCTTTCTCCTTTCTCTTTTGTATGGAGTGGCACAAATCTTCTTTCTTTTACTACCCATAGAAGGCCTTACAGGAGGGCTTTTATAGGACGCACTTCGGAAGGCCTTTTGGAGGAGTTATTCTAATGTTTTTCGTTTAATTTATAAAAATCATACATGTTTGAAGTATTTGCTTACGGTTTATATGAAATATGTGTTGTTGCAACTTAAAATGTTTATTGAAATTCATTTGCAATGCTAAATAATATATACTTAAGCATTCGCGTAAACTGTAAATGGATAAGCCCTTCTAGGTGCAAAGAAGCACTTTTTTCAGCCCTTCTTGGGTAGGTCTCTTAGAATGGCTTTACTTAAAAAGGTCTACCTAAATTATCTTCTGGGTACTTGCAAAAATTGTTCACTGTGAAAAGTTTTTTCACAAAGTTTTGTGGCTGTGAAAAATAATAATTGGGCATTTTGCTCAAGACATCTTCTTGTGATAAAGAACATCATTGGTTTACACTCACAACTACTTATCAAATAAAAACTTGCTGGATGTAAATAGATAAGGAAAAAATGAAATTCTCGCTGAGTTTGAATTTTTTATTAAATCCACTTTCATAATTGCACGATTTTTTTATTTACATACTTAATCGATGAATATTTGTAAATAAATACTTACTATTACTATGTTTATGTTTTTGTAATTTCATTAAACATTCTCGAAAATGCCTGCAAAGCACCATTTCGTGTATGTATTTTAACTACGATTTGTAAACTGACAAACGCATAACCGTAGTATGTATTTATGTATATGAAACTAGATTTCCTTTTATCGTTAATGAAATGGTATCTTCGTAATTAATCCATTATTGATCCTTATATTTTTTCCTTATTTCACAAAACATACGTACATACATACATACATTGCCAATATGCATATGCAATTTTTTTTTCTGGGGTTAATTTCCATATACATATGTACATATGTAGTTACAAAAATGTACATATATACATATGTAGATACTATAACAATAGATTTCTGTTAATCATTCGTAATATGGTATTCTTCATGTAATTATTAGTAGCAAACTAAGAAAAACCCCGAGCAGTCTTTATAAGGCTGGGTATATGTGATTGATCGCTGTTGTTTAAAGACATGTTGACTAACAAATTTGTAAACTAGTAGAATTTCAAAAGTTACGTTTAGGTTTTATGTACTCTAATTAAAAATAAATAAATAAAGCCAATATCAGTAGTTTAAATTTAAATGAAATGCATGTGTGTAGGTAAGGAGTGGTTAGATGGAGCATACTTCTACCCGCTAGGAAGTAGGTGCTGACTGTTCCCAGCATTATTTAAAAATAGAAGGTGTTTTTTAACAGCACACTAGGGAATTTGACAATTTTTTTGGATAAATTCGTTATAGTTAAAACAAGTAAATGATTAAAAAACATGAGTTTTTCATTGATTGCCAAAAATTTTGAGGTGTGGTCGAGCAAATATACCACTCGTCGACGAAATGCACCACTCGTCGACGGACGGTGTCGGCTGCCACCATACCAAAAATTTTTCCGTCCCACCACACTTCGACGAAATTTACCATAGTACAAGGCAAAATGAAAAAATAAGAACGAAAAAGGAAAGAGGAACAGAAATATAATATGCACAAGGGCTGCGGAGGCAGGCGGAGGTGGCCCAAAGTTATGCGGTAACATATGTACATAAAAAAAATAATAAAAAAATATTTCGACGAATTGATAACCTTCTCCTTCTTGTGAAGTCGGTTAAAAACAAATACACCAGCAAGCTTTCAGCGTCAAATGATTTCAGAGTAAAATTGTCAAAGCACCCAATAAACTTAAAAGAAATAATGAAATCATCAAAACAATTTTAGTCCTTACGTTTAAGCAACGTGTTTTCTTGTTTTCGTAAACATTTGAAGAATAGGGGTGCCGCGAAATTTTTTTAGCACAACAAGGGTGCCAAGGTGAAAACAGTTTGGGAACTCCTGCCTTAGGCTTCCCGAGGAAACGATTTTGAAATCGGACATATAAGTAATCATTTCAAATTATGTTAACGTTCAAGTTTTGCCGTGATGTGGTGGGATAATTTAACGAAATATTGCGTATCTTCTTGAGAGGAAAATGGAATACAACAACAACATTAGTAAATGGAAGGGCAAATGGCAAATTGCTAGAAAACTTGCAACTTAATATGTTAACCCTTGTGTTATGCAATAGCGAATAAATACAACCCTGTGTTGGCTTTTGACAATTCCTCTTGCTTTTAATATTTTTTCATTACTCCTTCAGCAGCGTTGCCGTTTTGATGCAATTGTATTCTCTTTGATGCTTTTATTTCTAACTTTTCAGATTTGATACTTTTTTGTTCACAAATCCCTATTTTGATACCTTTGGCTGGCGGAAAAAAGTGTTTGAAAAATATGAACAATATTACTAGTTTAAAGGCAAATAATTTTTTCTCGTTATTTAAAATTTTATATGTAGATGTTTATTAGTTTGATTTGTAAACTCTTGTAAGTGAAATATCACACGGAATTATAGGGCCCCTAAACCGCATAAACCATACTAGTTTAAATGCAAATAATTTTTTCTCGTTATTTAAAATTTTATATGTAGATGTTTATTAGTTTGATTTTTTAACTCTTGTAAGTGAAATACCACACGGAGTTATAGGGCCCCTAAACCACACCAAAACATTGCGCAATATCGGACTTGCGTAGGTCGTTTGTGTGGTGTTTGGCGGTTTTTCTACTAAATTGCACAGTTATTACGTTAAAACCAAAATCATTTTGATAATTTGCTCATGCTTGTGTTATTGTACAATAACACAAATTATCGTATGGCGACAACAGCGCAATTTTTAGTCTAGTTGTTATAAAATAAGGATAAGAGCGTAGAAATAATACATTTTTTTTAATATGCTTTTTTAGCATTTTAAAGCTGAAGCTATCAAAATATGCAAAGCATATTAATTTTTTTGGTACATATTTAATTGAGTTTCGATGAAATAAGGTTTGCGCAATTTTATTTTATTGTAATTTCAGAGTATTGACTTGTACAAATCTTTGGTTGCGCAACGTTTTGTGTGCTTTAGGGGCCCTTTAAGTTTGTTCTTCGATATGCAGATAAGCATACAGATCCTCTGTTTGTGTTATTTTTTTTTTTAATTATGGATTTAGTTATAAAATTTAAATTATTATTTGTTTTTCAAATAAAAGTCTGAAAATACCTGTTGTGTTTGCTTTTGATACTTTTTCTGCCTGGCAACTGATACTTTTTTTTCAAGCTCGCGGCAACGCTGCTTGTCAGTTGCTCTTTGCGGCGTTGGGGAAAATTATTTTGTGGCTGCGGATTGAAAATGTGAATAAATAAACCCAACAGTATTTGGAAAACTTAAAAT
>NW_016185886.1:0-4778 GCF_001687245.7 Rhagoletis zephyria | reverse complement strand
GGCGCATTGTGTCGCGCGATGTGCAAGTGCGTGCTGGTGAGTAGCAACAGTCATATTTTTTTTACTTTAATAATATTTTGGTTTTAAGATTTAAATATGTATTTATGCAAGTATGTAAAGTATGTATGTATGAACATATGTATATATGTACGGAGCGTGTAGGTAATGACATTGCTGATTATGTTGAGATTGCGCACGCTCCATTTCATTGTTGAGCACGCCATCGCTAGGTATGACAGTGAAACACCATAAGAGCATTGTATTACATTAAACTGGCAATCCCCTTACAAGAAGAACTTTTAAGGGCTGTAAAAGCTGAGCATCAGGATAATTTCGAAGGTGAAATTGCGAAAAAATTTAATTATTTTCTAATATGCATGAAACGGAGTCATGTGCCAAATCAGTTTAGTTCAGTGGTAGCTAAGCAGCATTTTTATTTTACTTTCAGCGTGTAAATATTTTTTGTTCATATTTAAGATATTTCTGAAACACTAACTCAACCCTAAGATACAAATGAAATGAGAAAAATATCTGAATATTAAAAAAAGTCGCGCAACAAATCAAAAATATGATGAATCCCCTCGTCACCCTCCCGACTAAACCCCGCGCATATTCGATTCCTTAAGAATGGTTATTTGGAACGCTAATGGGCTATCAGAACGCCTAATTGAACTAGATAGATGTAAAATATAACGAGGTATGCACTGCCACCTAATAATATATTGTGCTCTGGGCTCTTCATTTTACTTCCTCCAAGCCTAGATTCGTCAGAAAGTTCCACGTCTTCTGCTGATTGCATCACACTCAATGAGGATGTGTAGAGGTGTTTTATTTGACCATACTCCCAGCTTATAAAGATGCCCTCTTAATCTGCAGTGACCTTAAAGGAGGTCCGTTAATATTCTTAGCTTCTTCTTTAGGAGTTTAATAATACTTTGGAATCTGCTCTTGTTATACCCTCCCAGTGGACTATTTGCCGGACTCATTCCTACCGAATTATACCAGTTAAAGTCCCTAAATTATACCAGTTAAAGTCCCTAACATTGCCCTTATCCCTCCTGAGCTCCTCCTTTATAGTGTCGGGACCCACTCCCAGGAAGGCCTCAGAGCCAACTGGAGTGTTGACTGCTGTCTCTCGACAGTCCGCCGCTTCGTTCGCCTCTATTCCCATATGGCCAGGAACCCACGCCAGTCTGATGTTATTGTGCCTTCCAGCAGTTTTGAGCCTCCCTATGCACTCAAGGACCAAAGATGATTTGATTTCAAAAGACAAAAGAGCATTGATGCCGCCTGACTATCACTTTGTATTATAATTCTCTCTTTACGGTAGCCTCTATTTAACATGGTATCCGCACACAAATAGATGGCGTACCCATAGGAATGGAAATCCTGGTCCTAGGCCCAAAGACTCCAGCCTCTATTCCTTCTGGGGTCTTCGAGCCGTAAGTATACCAAAGCAGTGTACTTTCCCGAAGGATTCCCTTGAAGGCGGATATCTAGGTTGCTTTACTGCCTAACTAAATTCTAAACCTCTTCTCAA
This sequence comes from Rhagoletis zephyria, assembly GCF_001687245.7. Lineage (NCBI taxonomy): Eukaryota > Metazoa > Arthropoda > Insecta > Diptera > Tephritidae > Rhagoletis > Rhagoletis zephyria. The sequence continues at coordinate 3,238 of NW_016185886.1, read as the reverse complement.
GTTCTATAGTTCTACTTAAGTCATTTGACGTAAGCAGAGCTAGCGGGAGCGAGGACACTAGCTTCGCCATTTCCTGAAGGATATGGCCTTGCCTCTTCCAAATCTTTCTCTTGAACAACTGAGTAGAGTTCTTTTGGTGACCTGCTCTATGGTTATATAGAGGGGCTAAGTTCAAGGACCAATTCCAGCGCTGTCGTCGGATAGTGGGAATCGCTCCCGTTATGCATCCATATGCCTGTCGTAATGGAAGTAAAAGCCGGAGGTGACTCCAAAGCAAATACAGCTTCCGTCTTTTCTTCTCCTTATTTGGCACTGTAACTGCCTAAGCGATTTTGGCCGAGTTCAGCAAAGCACGCCAGTCGTTTCTCTTCTATGCCAACTGACGCCAGTCGGAAACGCCAAGTGAAGCCAAGTTCTTCTCCACCTGATCTTTCCATCGCAGTGGGTGCCTCCTTCTTCCTCTGCTATCACCAGGGGTTCCGAGTTGAATACTTTCAGAGCCGGAGCGTCGGTGTCCATTCGAACGACATGGCCAAGCCGGCGGAGCTGCTGTATTTTAATTCGCTGCACTATGTCCATGTCGTTGTAAAGCTCATACAGCTCATCGTTCCATCGTCTGCNAGGCCCGTAAATCTTCCGCAAAATCTTTCTCTCAAACACCCCAAGAGCCGCCTCATCGGATGTTGTCATTGTCCATGCTTCTACGCCATATACCAGCACGGGCATTATGAGTGACTTATAGAGTGTGGTTTTCGTACGTCGAGAGAGGACTTACTCCTGAATTGTCTACTCAGTCCAAAGTAGCACTTGTGGGAAAGAGTGATTCTGCGTTGGATTTCCATGCTGACATTATTTTTGGTGTTAATGCTGGTTCCCCAGTAAACGAAATTCTCTACTTTCTCGAAATCGTAACTGTCAACAGTGACGTGGGTGCCAAGGCGCGTATGTGCTGACTGTTTGTTTGATGACAGGATGCTGGCAACTCCTTTTAGAGCTTCTGCGGCTCTCCAATTATTACTTCTAGATGAAGGAAATTCTGGGCTGTTATCATAACTCTCAACTTATCTCCGATCTCGAACGGCCAGAAGAAATTAGCAATATGCCCGACTTGATTGATATCTGTGTAGGTCAAGGCATTGTGCTTTCAGAATGTTTAGACTTGTCTCCCGCTTTATTTGTACTCAATAGGAATTTTTCTGCCAAACCCACAAAATTTACTCTACCCTAGCAGATAAATTTGGAATTCCTTCCGATTTATGGTTTCTCTGACCTAGGTTTTAATTTATCGCTTAAATTTGATAAACTATTCAATAATTTCCTACAGCAAACCGTCCGGAATTCAACTCCGTCTCTTACCAAGCGAAAGAGCTAATTGATTCTTTAGAAGCAAACTAGATATCGTGAATATTGAAAACATCTAAACAAGCTCACAAACTAAAAGACACCTCAATAATGAACGCAACTACAAAACTTAAAGATACCTGAGCAGTATTGACGCAACTGCAATTACCGAATATACTCTCCAGAAAGTAGTGAACAACTTAAAAAGACCCACCATGCTAGAATCTGCAATAAGGAAGGAAAACAACGAATTAGCAAAATGTGCTCACTATCCAAAAACGGTATTCACACCGTATAACTTTGAACTTCCACCCGACACCACAAATAAAGTACATAAATGCCACACTGGGGTGTACTCATCAAACGGATCCATCTATAAGGATTTTAATAAAATAGAAGTAACAACAGAAATTGAAAAGTCTGAAATAAGTTTACGGCTATGATCTCATTAGGATCCAATTACTACAGCAATTACTTAAGGATAGCTCACACAACTCCAGAGGATGGTTTCACTAATAAAAATGATTCTCAAATCTCTAAAATGTGCTGATAAAGTAGAATCCTATATCCCAATTAGCTTTCTAACCACTATTTCCAAAATAATGGAAATAGTCCTCCTTTAAAGCTTCGTTCCAATCATAGAAGAGCGAAAATTCATACCAAATTATCTATTTGGCTTCAGGATCAATTGCACAGAGGCTTGCCGAAAAGAAAGACTCACTCTGCCTTTGACCAAAGAAATTGTTGTACTCCTTCCTACCTTCCTCGGTATTTCGCAAGCTTTTGGTCGCCCGTTGCGCACCCTAGTGGTCATTTTAGTTAAAAATAAATTGCAAGTTCCGATTCCTCGGACCCTAGAAGGACATTTGAATGCATAAATATTTGCATGTAAATCACTTTTAATTGCTTTAAATGCTGATCTGCGACCACCTACTTCATACTAAAACAAGTAAAGAAGTATAATTTCGGGCGAAACAAAACTTTATCTACCCGGCGCAGGTATCAAATATCGAAGTTTCAATTTGCTCTAAACTACTTATGCACGACTTAAAGAAATAATTGAACCAAGTTTGGTAGACATCGATAAAGTGGTTACTGAGTTACACCTTTGTAGCTATAAAGTGGGCGGGGTCACGCGTAATTCCCAAAATCCTATTTATTGTTAAAAAATTGATGTAAATTAGAGTCCTCAGTTATTAAAATATCGGTGTTTTCGTGTTTCTCGAATCTACCTTTATACGGGAGGAGGGTGTATTTTTGGTCCGATTTGAATAATTTTCAAAGAATTGCTTTTCCGTATCAAGGTTATTAAGTGAACCAAGATCGGTTACCGAGATACACATTTATTGTCATGATGGGAGGCGTCAAGCCCAAAATCCAAAAATTTATAATAATCTTATTTTTTTTGCTAAGAGATTATTGCAATCGTCGATTTTAAGTGAATTTATCGAAGTTTTCGTGTTTCTGTGAATTACCGTTATATAGCAGGTGGACTTCGTTATTACCCGATTTCAAAGATTTTCAACAGGTTTCTTAACTAGTCCCCTAGGGAAGGCTCGTACCGAGTTTGGTAAGAATTGGTGAAGCGGCTACTGAGATACATCATAACTGGGAGGGGTCTGGCCCATTTTTTCAAAAATTTTAAAATAATATTCATATTTTACCAAAATTCTACTTCCGTATAAAATTTCAACAATTTGCATCCAATATTTACTGAAATCTCAAGTTCTTGCATTTTTCGAAAATACCTTTATATGGGATGTGGGCGTGGTTACAGTCCGATTTCGCCCATTTTCAATACCAACATACCTTGGATAAAGGGAAACCGACATGGCTTAATCGACTTCGCTATTCATTCGAGCACTTATGTATACATTTGTCTATATCTATCTCAATT
>NW_016185885.1:0-4778 GCF_001687245.7 Rhagoletis zephyria | reverse complement strand
ATTAAATTACAATGTTTCAGCATATGTCAGCGAAATACACACACACACAAACACACACACACGCGGACAGACGCTTAAGCAGCCGCACTCGCATGCGTACGGAGGTGTTGCTGCTGCTGGTTGTTGCTTTTAATGGTACGACTGATGAATGCCCAAGTGCCAGCAATGTGAAGCTGGGAAATTTGTTGAGCTGCGAAAATCATTTTATGGCGCCGAGTTGCTGTCATTTCAAACAAAAAATATATGCTCATAAAGATACTTACATATGCATGCATATGTAACATTTAATAAGGTACTTGTGTATAATCTCATAAATACGTACATAAATATGTAATTTTGTGTAAGTGCCGCAAGCCAAAACGTAAGCCTATATCGTCTCCCAGGTATGACAATCAATAAATTTAAATTGCACTTGTTTTTCATGTCAAATATCCTAAAATTGTATTCTGATCTGTAAATTGTATTATTCTACAAAACACAGACCGAAGAGTTATGCATGGATTCCCTGCGAGAAATATGCCTAACTATAAGCTAAAGGCTGAATTAGTGGTGTCATACCTAATGTGACCAACCGTAGGTCTTTCTCAAGTAGAGTACTTCTTTTTTACCTCTTGTTCTTCGTACTTCGAAATACAGTCAAATGTACTTCTTTGCGATATTTTGTACTTCAGGTCAAGTACTTCTCCGATCTCCTGGACGATCGTCACATGGTCTTCAAGTCTGCAAAGGGCGCTGGAGGTGTCGTGCAATTGGTTGGCTCCTATTTGTGCGAACTATTAAGGGGTACAGCTCCCCAAACCTTGGAGGGTAGTCAGTGTTGCGCTCATCCCGAAGGCCGGAGAAGGCTCTCGTCTTTCCCCTAGAGATTTTAGGCCTATCAGTCTGTCTTCGCTTTTGTTAAAACTTCAGAGAGACTTATAGAGCTGTACACAAGAAACGCGATTCCTCGTGACTGCCTTTTAAGAGCTCAACATGCTTATTTCAAGGAGAGGTCGCTCGATCCGCCCTGCACACTAATGCTAATGAGGTTAGATGAAGTCTTCATGCATAAAAAGGAATTATTCAAGTCTATTTATAATCTGGGGGCTGAAACCAACCTAAACAGGTTTATCTATAGCTTACTTCGTGGCAGAACTGTCGCGGCGGAGTGGGGGAGCGCCTGCACTTAGTGCAGGTCTCTTCCCTAGTTTGGATTTCAGTGCCTGAAAAACTGCCGATGTCGGGTGATCGGCTATATAGATGATGTGAAACTTTTGGTTAAAGGAGGATTTCTAGATACCCTTTTTGATCTAGCCCAAGGTTACCCGAACCAGGTTACTAGGTCGGCAATCCACAGCAAGACAGGAAGTACAAAATACCAGTGTTGCCAGAATTTGTTCAGCAATCCAGCTAAATGGACACAAAACATAGCTAAAAACAGCTACATAAACAGCCTTATTCTGTAACGCGAACGATAGGCAACACGAACGATTCTACAAAGCGACTGGACCTCGCCTCAAATTTTACTATTTGGAAATGATCCTCCAATCAATTTTTTTGTAATAACTAGATTTGGCCCAAAGAGGGGGCCAGCGATTAAAAAAGGATAATTTAGGAATTTAAAAAATCTGAGTCTGCTTAATACATAAAGGGCATGTATGTCAATGTATTCGTATAGTTTCGAGCATTTTGATAGATCCAAGAAAATTATATTGACCTCAAATGAGAAGAAGTCATTTTTTACTTGTTAATCCTATGAGAAAAAAATTAACCTACGATGTGCGGCCTTTTAGAAATCTCGTAGAGAGGCATACGAATTATTAAACATTTTTTAAGTAGAAGTACTATGCACCTTATAGGTTTTGCTTGCTGGGTACATCGTCTACATCTGTATATATCTGTGTAGCTTCACCCACATTAACAGGTGCATCATTCTTTAGTAGGGCGGCATCAGCTCTTAATTATTAAGCGTGTAAGTAAATAATTGCCAGCTTGAAATGGATTTACGGCGTAAAATATCATTTTCAGTTATTCGCAACTTTGTTTCGTATTTACACGAGTACACATGTAGTATGTGCTGGTGTACGTATAATCGTCAGTAGTGTTTACTTAATGAAGAAATAATAAATAATGTCTCAAAAAAATATATATATATATATTATTTGTGCAAAATTTCAGAGGAGAAAGTAAATACCTATGTTTATACAACTTTTCAATATATAAATATATGAGTTTCAAATGCAATTACTTTTAATTTTACAACTACGAATGTGAGTTACCATGGCAATTTTTCTGATGTGGAATTGAAAATTGGCTTAATGTTAACAGGTCATTAAGTTTAATACTCGTAATTCCAAAAGCAATTATGGTACAATATTTTTTATGTTGGGTGACGAACGCAACATTGAATACGGCCATCAAGAATGAGTCTCACTTAACTATAGGTGGGTACAGAGAAAAAGCCAGGGGCAAAGAAATTTGGAAGGTGTAGAAGGCAAGAAAAGAATCTCGTTAAAATGGCAAAGTAGCAGTAGAATTATATACGACCGTGGGTACATAGCAGATTTTTGCTTAGTCTGCTCTGATAAAAAAGGTAATTGGTGTATGGTCTATGAGTTAAGACAGTCTGGAACTGAGTTGTACGCCACATCCAAGATCAAATGGTGTATAATTAATTTAAAATCATCAATAATGTTTAAAAATGCAATTTTTAATGCAAAAAATATATTTATTTAATTCTATCTGACACTCTAATGGAAAGTCGAGGTAATTACGTACATTTTGATAACCAAAGTGATTTTCGTCGACAAACAGTTTATTAACTGGACAAAATTAAAAAAATTTGCTTAATTTTGAGTTCAAAATTTTGGGATTTTTTTTTCAAGATTTTCGAATATCAAATAAAATCAAATAAAAAAGTAGGTGTCTTCTATTTTCGATAAATAATGTAAAAAAAAAAAAGTATTTCACACCAAAATAACTTTGAGGTGTAAATCTTCATGCACTGTCTTCGAAAAATGCAAAATAAGCTTGTAAATTACCAAAAAAAAAACTAAAATCCAATATGGCGAAATATTCCCACATAAAATTTAGTGGCGAGACTGTGAATCCATAATCTACGTGTCAGATCGAAATGGACTTCGTCAAACGTTCCGATGCAATGGCTTCTCGACAATCAGGTGTGCATTTTCCCGTCCCCAAATGTGATATTTTTGCTTATCAACATCCAGATAAAAACGCTGACAAAGTCAAAATAACATATGATTATAGCCCGCCCTTTACAATCGCGTCAACTTTCAGCACGCTAAGGCTAAGCGCATAGCGGAGCGTCGAGCACCAAGCAAAGCGTCGATTACAAATGCATGTGTTTAATGGAAGCGTGCATAGGGTAGAGCAAAGCGTACATACATGTTTGTAACTCGATGCTATGCTCGATGCAATGTTCTTCGTTCCACTATGCGTTTAACATTAGGCTCCTTTAGTCACTCGCGCTATGATTTCACGTATACGCCCTGTAGCTCAGGCATTTGTTTCTTAAGCATACATACTTTGAAAGTGTCCAAAGAATTTCAAAACGTTTAAGTTTCTTGTTGAGTAAGCCTTAATTGTCCAGCTGAATCGCGAACCTCTATTAATTTCTGTTTGCGAGAGATATCGTGCCTGAGCTTGGCAATCAAAATGGACCTAGACTTCAGATGCTACCACAAAGTTGTTCATACCAAGTATAGACAGGTCTTTCTGCAGGTGACCCCTCCATTTTGTTCGTGGGCGCCATTTATACGAATTCGAAGAATATTTTCACCCCAGTTTGGCATTCCATCTTCTGCGGTACCCACACCAATTGTCCTCACGAAAACTCCTAAAGTTTTCTCACCTTTCTTCGGAATCGACATGTTTTTGTGCCAAATAAATGTGGTTTTGTTCGTTCAGAAGAGTCCATCCGAGTATAAAGTAGCACCTGTTGACAAGAGTTATTCTTCATTAGATCTCCTTGAAGACATTATTGCTGCTATTAATGCTGAATGCTGGGAAAACGAAATCCTTTACTATTTATCAATACTAGAAAACGTTTTGTTTGCTGGATTTTTCTTGTCGCTTGTACTTCGCTAATGACCCTCCCGTTTAGGATGACGATGCAAATATTATCGGCATACGCCAGCAGCACCGCGCTCTTGCTATAACTTCACATAGGCAGCTAGTATTACGCTTTTCCGCATCGGATAGTGAGTCGCCTTGTCCTAAATCTCATTTGATCTCGAACATTGCGGTAGCTAATCTAATGAGGCCCGTTTTGATTCATGAAGGGCTTCAGTCTTTCATACAGAATCTTCGAAGGCCAGTTACGACCAGAAGGCTTATTCTTCTATAATTTGCGCAAGCAGCGGGATATTCCTTCTTGAGAATTGGACAAAGTGCACCGAGCTTCTACTCTGCGATTCAGTATTACCAAATAAGATTATATTCAGAATTATATCTAATATCTGGTGCATGTCTCCTATCAGCTATCAGCTCTTCGTAGCCATGTAGGTTAATGGAACTTTTCATGTCGGAACCCAGTACAGCATACTACCCTATTGAAGAATGTCGCTTTGAGGCGGGTAGTGGCTAGACGTTCGTCCAGCGGGATGAACGGCAGTACACCACGATGGAGTCTCTCTCTCACCAAAAATCCACCACCGAATTTACGCTCGTCAATCGGATTTCTTAGAGGATGGTGATGTCACCCTTTATCTTCCCGAGGACATCAACCAGCCGGGAAGAGGCATCTTTCCCAATAAGGGTCCGTATATTGCAGGTGC
>NW_016185884.1:0-4778 GCF_001687245.7 Rhagoletis zephyria | reverse complement strand
TTTTTTTTTCTCAGTGAAGAAGTGAAGATATTTGTTGTGAAGATTTGGTAACTTTTGCAAACTTTTCTTAAGTGATTTTGGTAGAAAAAAATGTTGGCGGGTGGCAACCATGGTATGAACGTATTGCATTTAGCGCTGCTACTTTTTAATGCCAGTTGGTGAAAATCAAGGCAAAAAGCATGATCATTTTGCTCGCAATCGTTATAAAAACGCACATATATACATCCATTAGGGTGGTCGAAAATTACACAGGAAACTCAAATTTTTGGAATAATACCGTTGCTACCCCCAGAACTGAACTATATCGAAAATAACGAATATTTAACCGTGACGCCGGGGCTTTGAATTTTTCCATATACGTATATACATATCTACATATTTTACATAAGGAAAATATATTTTTTTCGTATAATTGCTATAAAATCGTTAAAAATTAATATGTTTTGATCGGATAAGATTATTTCCCTTCGGAAANTACCTTTTTTCAGACCCTGCGTGATGTGGTTACGAACGCATAACATAATAAATATTTATATATGAGATAGGTTAATGTTATGGAAAAGTAGTTACTTAAACAAATATGCTTAATAATTTTATTTTTACAAGCTTTTATTTAGCTTGCTCTGCATGTATTTATGTATGTATGTTTGTTAAGGGCAAATCTTGCATAAATTTTTGATCAACTTCCCGATGACATAGCGACTTGAAACTTTACAGTTGGCTCGGAACCCGATGACAATGCAATACAAAAGATGAGTTAATCTGATAGGTGGCGCAGGAGTCGAGATATTTGAAAACTCGTATTTATAGTCCGATTTGGTCTATATTTGGAACGTATATTTACTCCACTAAAAATTTTGCCGGAAGGTGGCGCACGGGTCGATGTACATATTTGGTAAAACAGTATTTATGGTCCGGTTTCGTTAGAAAGCTTGCTTTAAAAATGTTTGTTTTTACTATTAACTTATTTTAAAGATTTTTTAAGAGAAATGCTTTTATTGGATCAAAAGATATTTATTTTAAACGATTTTTTAGCAATTCTATAAAAAAAAATGCATTTTCCTTATGTAAAATATATGGAAAATTTCAAAGGCAGCACTGATTTCAAAATAAGCAAGTAAAAAAGTCTAAGCTTGGGCGGAGGCGAACACTAGATACACGCGCAAGTATTAAATTTAGTTCGTTCACCTTTCCGAAAACTACCGCTACATGATAAGCAGGTGTGGTTTTACACCTATCTCACGGTATCACGCCCAATTTCCGAAATTCCATAATAATGTTACTTCTTTTCAAGGGATTGTTAGTATCAATTTTGTGTAAATTGTCATATGACAAGTAATTTTTAGCAAAAAAAAAACCGACTTCAACTCTCATATAAAAAAATATATATATATATATCTCATGATCCACTCCTTTCCGATGCCAATTATCGAAATCGGTTGACGTGGTCCAAAGTTATGCGGTAACATACATAAAAAAAAATATTCCGACGAACTGATAACCTCCTCCTTTTTTTGGAAGTCGGTTAAAAAGTGGGCGTAGTTTCCGACTTCAATAATTTTCAGCGTTTTACTTTTACGTGGCAACGACAATAATCATACTGAGTTTGATACAAATTGATGGAACGGTTACCGAGATACACATATGTGGTCATAAGTATTTTTTGCTAAAGAATTATTGCAAACATAAATTTTGAATACATTAGCTTCAGTATTTACTCTCTCTAAATTACCGTTAATAAGTTGTGGGCGTGGTTATTGTTCGATTTTAAAAATTTTCAGCTGTTTGGTGTGTTGTACCAAGGCCAACAACCGTGCCAAGTTTGGAAGAAATTGGTGCAGCGGTTACCAAGATATACACATGTAACCATAAGTTGGCGAGGCTACGCCCATTTTCCAAAAATTTATAATATTCTTATATTTCATCTTAAAATAATTGTAAATATCAATTTTGAGTAAATGAGCTTCAGTAGTTACTAAAATATTGTAGTTTTCGTATTTCTGAAAACTACCGTTATATGGAAAATAGGAGTGGTTAATGTCCGATTTTGCCCATTTTCAATACCATCCGTCCTACGCCCGAAAGAAGTGCACGTACCAAAATTCGGACGGGCAGACGGACAGCTTCATCGATTTCTTTTTTCATTCTAATCATTTATGTATGTATACATTTGTCTATATCTATCTCGATTCGTTTTGCCTGTTACAAACAACCGTTATGTGAACAAAGTTATAATACCCTTGTGCACAAGTGCGCTCGGGAATAAGAAAACGGCTCTACTTATTTTCGATATTATTCAGTACTGGGGGTGGCTGAAAAAAAACTTCGGACCACCCTACTATATACATATACATAAATAAATATACATATGTAAATACAATCATACGCAAATTTTGGACAAGTTCGTGTTGACATTTTTCCTTACGTACATATACATTAGGGTCGCCAATCTATTCTAAGAAATTTATAGTACTTTTCCAAACAAATCTGAAAAAGTATAGTACAGTTCAAATATATATATTTTTTTTTTAAGAAAAAGTAAAAATGCTTTTTAAGTGTACATCTTTTTTCTTTCTTATGCATTTCCTCTATAAAAAAATGAATTTTTTATTAGTGAGATATTCGCTTTATTTCTCTCATCTCTCCATTTCAAAATCTTAACAGAAAAAACTCTTTCTGTGAATGCCGAAGTCGCAGGAATAGAGAGCATAAGCGAAATAATTTTAAGTAAATTTGGTAAATCTTTCTAAGTATTTTTAAAAATGTTGCCATTTTTGATCTGTGGACCCTGTGTTTTAAAGTATATTTATTTTAATATTGATAAATGTCATCCATTTTAAAACATTCCTTTCTTACAAATGACTGAAATATATTTGTATTTATAATTGAAGAAATCTTGTATTTTTGCATTCTATATTTTTTTCCAACAGTATATAGTACGCAGACTATATATTATAGTACGGTTGGCAACCCTAATATACATACATGCATGTACATATGTATGTACATATTCATATGTATCTACATACATCTATATACACGTATATGTATCTGCCTCCCGTCGATAACTCCCGTCCGCGCGTGTTCCACAAATTCTCGTAATTTTTGCAAAAGGTGTTTGCTAATTTTATAGATAGACATTTCTGGTTTGGCGCGCTAGACGTTAAATTTATAACAGAAGCAACGACGTGTTATAACTATGTGTTTGCCCAAAAATGTATATCTGAAGTCATTGTTTTAGAGTTAAGAGAAAGCCTCTAGTATTTTACTTTGAAAAGGCCCTACAAGTCAATGGTCATTGGCTATAATTCTATAATGTCGAAATTCATAATAATAGTAATATTATTTTGGCGGTTACACTTTTGCTAAGTGTTTGGCCGAGCCATCTTCCAATTTGTGGTATGCGTCTTGATGTTGTTACACAAATGGAGTGACCTACAGTTTTACGCCGCCTCCGAACGGCAAATGCTTTTTTAAGAAGCTTTTTGATGCAGTGATGGAAAATGAGTGTGCATTGTGTCATTTTCGGCCCTTTCGGAAGCGGCCGGCACCTTAAGCACAATCGATTGAATTTCGGCACTATTTTTGCGTGATGCAAAATGCATCTAATATACATATGTACATGCATATATTTCTTTCGGACCCGCAATTAAAAATATATATATATTTTTTTTACTTTTTGCCGTATATGCTTAAACTGATAATGATATAAACATAGAAATGCAAGTAGAATAAGCTCGCATTCACATTCTGCATATATGCTTACAATTTGTCGCGTTTTCATCTCTACTTTGGATTTAAATGATCACATTTCCATTTTAGATAATTTTTGTGGAACAGGTGTCGAAATATATCCCCATACCTGCTTGTTCTTATAGTCACTTATAGTCATTTATTGAATAGCAAAAACTGATTTTGGAATTTTTTTTTGTTTTCTACGTGCTATTGATTGTCCAGTATTTTTTATATTTTAATAAATGATTATAAGTGACTATCAGGTCAAGTGTTGTTTACTATTTTATCTTAAAAAACGAAATGTACAACAGTTTTCTTTCCACAACAAAAAAGCTACAATTAATGCCGTTATAACATTTTCAATATCTCAATTCTATCGATTTTTTTTTAAGAGATTAAGTCATAGGTAAAAAAGTGATTTCTCCGTTTTTCGAAATCTCCGAAATCGAGATATGGGCCTTCGAAGTTTGAAATAGTACCTTCGGTAAAAAATATGTTTAATTATTCTATGTAAATAACTAAAAACCTAAAAATATAGACGTAGTCCTCCTTTTGCTCTTATTTAAATGGTATATAAATTTTTTTGTGCAAACTTATATTACAGGTGCTATAAGGGATCAAAGTTCGGGTCTTCGAAAAATTAAATTCCTTATATTTCAAACAATTTTGAACTGATTTTTAAAAAATTTATATCGTTGTAAAGGTGGCTAAACCCCCTTTCTTCTGATATGCACATTTGTATACTTCGTACATAAAAATTTTAGAAAAAACACATTTAAGAAAAAATACCTTTTTTTATAAAAAAATAAAAATATTTTAAACCAAACAATTACTAACCGATTTTTAAAAAATTGGTATCGTTGTAAAGATGATTAAATCTACTTTCTGCTGTAGTACATATTTGTATACTTCGTATAAAAAAAATTGAGAAAAAAGCACATTTAAAGGAAAAAAATACCTTTTGTTTAAAAAATATTTTAAACAAAAAAATTACTAACCGATTGCTGTAAAGGCGCCTAGACCCCCTTTCTTCTGACATGCAT
>NW_016185882.1:0-4779 GCF_001687245.7 Rhagoletis zephyria | reverse complement strand
CTCAGATGACCTCAAGAACAACGAAACGCAATCGCCAAAGAAGTAAATATGTGTATACATTTTTATATGACTATTAATAGTAATAATAATAATGACTATTAATAGTTATAATAATATTATTCTTATACATATCGCACACCGTCTTCAAAAGAGTCAACTCAAAATAATACGTTTGTGAGAAAATGCGAAAAACTATTTCTTAGCACATGATAATCATATGGGCAAGGACGAGTTTACCTTAGGTTTTTTTAAACAAGTTATAACAAAAATCTGCTACAGCTTTTGTTCAAAGGTAAATAAAAGCTCTGCGTACATTTTAAGCGCATAATCTCAAAAATGCCAAATTTTGAGTTGTGACTCTTTTGAAGACGGTGTGCGATATGTATTTAAACATCTTGCAAATTATTCTTAACGCTTTGATTTAAATATACTTTGCACAGGAAAAAACTACTTACCACCACACAATATATTTATCAAGCTCTTTTTAAGGAGCAAACAAATTCGGATATCGCCGTAATGGCTCTGGGCAAAGTTTGGAATCTACACAAGGTGTATCTATGCCAGAGTCCATACTTTTATAGTATGTTTAACGGCTCATGGAAGGAGTCATGTCAGGACTTCGTGCACATAAAAATTTTAGATGATCGCATCACGTTGGAAGGCAAGCGAATATTGTATTAAACAATATACAGGGAATGGTGTTGATCTACATATATACATATGATATCCAATTACAGCACTGGATGCCGTTTTTGGTTCCATGTACTCTGACGAGATAGAAATCGATCCAAAGGCTGTAATTTCGGTATTAGCCACCGCAACACTCTTCCATTTAGATGGCATTATTGATAAATGCGCCGAAGTGATGATTGAATCCATCAACGCGGACGTAGGTGCAATGCCAGGCTCGGTTTTTTCTTTTTCTTTATACTTTTCGCTATTTTTTCCAGACTGCCATATGTTACTATGAAGCGGCTTGCCAGTATGGAAGCGTGAATGTAAAGAAGGCTGCTATGGTGTGGTTGGAAACTAATTTGCTATGTATATACCCCAAAGACGACCTCTTATTGCGGCAGATAAGTATCGAGTTAATGACGAAGTTAATAGCCAGCCCAGAATTGTACGTAATGCAGACCGAGTTTTCGTTGTACACACTGCTACGAACGTGGATGTATCTGCGTTTGAATCCGCAGTATGACTCTGATAACAATTCTGATGCCTTTTTGGCCGCAACTGGGGGCAGAGACAGGGGTCGAAGCTGTAGTAGTGGGAGTACCAATAGCAGCAAAAGTGGCGGCGACAGTCCATCTCTTGCAGACCTCATACAAGCTTTCTTCGGAAACCGCAGCGAAAGGCGCCCATTCCTGGCCACACCTGAAGGTCAACAATTCGTTCCTCCATTCCAAGCGCTACGCACGCAGTACTTAACCAATCATCACACAGATTTAAAGATCGTACTTAATGATAATATCATTCCAAAGGATTGGCTGCATAGCCACGTACTAAGCCACTGGCATTCAATTTTAAAGGTCGACCACCTGCCGGAGGAGGGGTGAGTAGATAATACATTAATACAAATAATTTTGTAAGGTGATTATTTGGTAACTATTTTTGTAGCATTACCGTTTTTATAGCCAGAAATTTCAAAATTATATTTAAATGCACGGAATACACTGAAACAGTTACCTCTACTTACTCACCAAACCCATTTTAAGGGCTTCGCTAGCTAAAAAATCCTGTTATGACACCCAACGGAAGGCTACAGCCGTTCTTTGGTAGTTTAGTATCCGTTTTGTTAATTTGAGGTCATGGGACCAAGCATGGCCCTGGATACTTTGCATTTACGTTGCTGGGATCACCTTTTATCCGCCTCTTGAAATATGCCTAACGCATATTTCTTTTAAAAAGCCTGTAGGGAGATAGTAGCACTACGTTTGCTATGCCCAGCAGACATCTGCAGCGGGTGCATGATTTTCGTGTATACTCGATCATCTAACAAAACCCGTTTTGCATCGTTCTCTGTATACGAGCAGAAGTATTGTTCGTTATCGACTGAGCTCAAGACGAACATGTTGGCCACAACACCCGATTGCTTTTCATACATACTTGATTGGGTTCGGGTGCTTTGCAGCTCAATATACCCGGGTGTTCGAGTTTCAACCCGAGTGTGCACAAAATTTTCTTGATTGGCTTATGACGTTTTTGTTTCTACAAAAAATGTTGCCTTCTCATCGCGGTGTTCTTAGTTTTTGTGCGTAGAGGGTAAAGAGAAGGTTGAATTTTTCGGTAGTTTGTTTAAGTGTACATTTAACCATTTCTTATATTTTTGCTCATACAAAATGCGGCATCACGACGCCTACATCCATTTAGGTATAAATGTGTGTAGATCGGCAATGCCCAAGCCCTATACACTCGGTGCACATTTATTTTTTGTAAAAGTACTTATGTACCTACATAGTTTTAGGCTGTGTTCTAATATATATACACACAGCTTTCCACGCGAAACTATACGAAATAGATGCAAAAACATTTTTGTCTACTTCGCTTCTAATTTTTTCATTGCGTATGCACAAGCACAAAGCAACAACATTTTCGTATGCTTTGTGGGAACATATTGGCGCCAGTTACCTTCAGCGTAAATTTCTTTGTTGTCCTGCATTTTATCGCAATGTTCGGGTGTCCGTTTCATTGTTACACAAATTTTCGGGTTAGCTGCGGGTGTCCGAGTGTGGTGTTCGCTTGTGCTCAATTTATAGCGAGGGTGATCGAACAGACTCGTTCGTAACCAAAGCAGCTGTCGGGTATGCATCTCGATCGAACACATAGTAGCCGAGTGTGGCGTTCGCTTGTGCTTGATTTTTAGTGAGTGTGATCAAAAAGGCTCGATCATACTCAAAGCTGTTCTCTGACGCCCAGGTATACAGTACAAGTGTATTCTCCTATTTTTAATAAATTTCTGCATCCTAAAACACTTTTTGAGGTCCTTGTTGTTTTTGTAGCGGCTACAACAACCCCACCCAGATTGGTTAGTGCCTCAATCGTTGTCATCCAGCTCTACTAGCGGTAGACCCAGGAAGCGTGCAGCCTCAATGGGGTCTGTGTATAAGGACAGAGGCGTTAGCTGGGTGGGGTTCAGTGGGCACGCGAAGAGATGCTGCGAGTCATGGGGCGTCTCTCCGCATGTCGGGTATTCACTTCGCATATCTGCATTTATTCCGCTCAGGTATGAGTTCCAGAATGAAGTTGGGCTGTTATTGTCCGAGTCAACAGAGGCAGACGAAGCACAAGTCATCAATTCCATTCCCAGTCGCCATTATCGAACAATCGTCCACATAAGAGACGATCGAGACTCCCTCTGGTGGTTGAGGGAGCTTAGATATAAAAGTTGAACAGTAGTGGGGAAAAGACACCACCCTGTGGAACCCCCTGTTTTCATTTTCCTAGGTTTGCTCGATGACGAGTGTTGACCACTCAGATAGATCGCTGACCACCGTTAGAGTCCCTGTGGGAGACGAGGGCGCTGTGTCTTCTAGTAGCGTTCAGTGTCTGACGGTGTCGAACGCCTTGGACAGGTCCAACGCTACTAGAATAGTTTTCTCACAGGGGCGGTTTTGGTTAAGGCCACGAGTTATCTGGGAGTAGAAGGGCCTCTAGTGTCTTCGCTACCGGGGAAAGGAGATTTATAGGGTGATAGGACTCTCTTTTGCTGGACCGTGTCCCCAGTTTAAGCAGCGGGACCACTCTCCCCATTTTCCAGATGTCAGGTTGAGGGCCTTGGTCAAATATTCCACTTCCGCTGGACCCAAATTTTTCAGCATCAGCATGCAAATTCCGTTGGGTCCAATGGCTTTGGAGGCTTTCGCCTTCCCGAATGCTACCGTTACCTCGCCGCTCGCCAGAGTATGCAGTATGAACTGTCGGCTAAAATAGCTCGCGCATCGCTCCGGGTCCGACGAAGCGTGGTCGCCAAAAGATATTTCAACTCTGTCGTCACGCCTCATCGGGTTGGACAATGACCTCACGGTTGACCTTACTTACTGAAGCTTACTCAGACCAGAGGCGAAGTTGCAGGTCTTCAGATGCTCTTCCCACTTCTTCCGCTTATGTACATATATTCACAAGTTGCCGAATCTCCGAGTGGAGATCCCTGATACGGGTATTTCCAAGATCGGCCCGACGAAGGTTGCACGCTTATCGGCTAGGACAGCCGCTTCAGCAGGAAAATTTGGACGGGGGTCCGAAATGCATCCTGCTGGAACGAGGCGGGCTGCAGCAGCAGTGATAACCCTGTGGAATTAACGCTCACCTATGTGAACGTCGGTTGGTGTGGGTAGGGCAGTGAAGGTGATTTCAGTAAAATCTGCAAAGCCCTTTCCAGTCAGCTTTGGAGAAGTTGACATAGGTTCGGTGATCCGCGGAAGTAAAGTCGGCTGGTTTATCAATCGAGATGACTAGGGGCAGATGGTCTGATGTAAAGGTCAGCATAGGTCGCCATGGTATGTTGTTGAGCAGACCAGCGCTGACAATTGTTAGGTCTGGCGAGCTGCAGAAGCTGCCCATAATCCTGGTGGGTGCGTCGCACAGCGGGCAAAAGTAGTAACGGATTAGGGAATTCTGACCAAACCAAAAATAATTTTTAATAAAACTGCATATTTGCAGTCATGACACGAGCTTAAAGTAGGAACAATGCGAAAAAATAAATTTGTAAGAAAAAATTTTGATTTTGTTGCAATTAATTTGTATCAATTCTTCCACTTGTGCGGATATACTAAATGCCAA
>NW_016185880.1:0-4780 GCF_001687245.7 Rhagoletis zephyria | reverse complement strand
GCATAGGACTTTCGCGAATAGACTAGTTACGTGATGTCATTTGGCAGTACGTTTTTTGCGCGGCTCAAAAAAAAAAAGTTCTCAAAATACTACAGCTAAAAGTTATTGAACTTGGTTTGCAGTGAAAAGCGGTGAAAGTGATTACAACGCGCTAAGCTACAGCCAAATAGGAACTACATAAGCTCTGTGGAGCAGAGAGTGGTGATCAGTGAGGCAGAATCTCACACAACTACTACGTGGAAATACAGACACAGACCTAAGTAATACTAAGTAGTAGTTGTTGGCATAAATGGCAATGCCTCTGCTGGCATTTACTAACACACAGCGAATAAATAAGAAAGTAACACGAGCACCCATGTAGTGTGTGAGTATTCAAAGCGCAGCAATTTGCCACAAACGCGACCGTAAAAAGTTGTCGCTTGTCAACGACAGTGAAATTTGTCCATAGGGCTATTCGCGATCCGGTGCAAATGGCCTAGCATCATTGCATTGCAAATTTGTATTGCAAATTATTTGCAATACAAAAACAAAATACACGCATTTGCATTTGTCATGGCTTGGCAAATTTNAGGTTTTTGCGCGGCTCAAACAAAAAAAGTTCTCAAAATACTACAGCTAAAAGTTATTGAACTTGGTTTGCAGTGAAAAGCGGTGAAAGTGATTACAACGCACTAAGCTTCAGCCAAATAGGAACTACATAAGCTCTTTGGAGCAGAGAGTGGTGATCAGTGAGGCAGAATCTCACACAACTACTACGTGGAAATACAGACACAAACCTAAGTAATACTAAGTAGTAGTTGTTGGCATAAATGGCAATGCCTCTGCTGGCATTTACTAACACACAGCGAATAAATAAAAAAGTAACACGAGCACCCATGTAGTGTGTGAGTATTCAAAGCGCAGCAATTTGCCACAAACGCGACCGTAAAAAGTTGTCGCTTGTCAACGACAGTGAAATTTGTCCATATTTTTTTTCTTTGCTGCTGGTTGCGCATACGTGTCTCGCTGGTTGGATTGCCACTTTATGCACTGTCACTATTTATTAGTTGTACGCCGGATTTTTTCTTGTTCTTTTTAGGCCATTTCATTTGATTCTGCTTCACTTTTATTACGGCTGTTGGATTTTTTTTTTACTCTTTTTCGTTTCTGTTCCTTTGGCTCATTGCGGCCAGCAGCGTGTGATGTGCTGCTGATTGCTCATAATTCAGTCAAGTGTGGCGAATAACTGTGTATCTGCGAATTGGTTGGTTTTTTNTTTTTTTTCTTTGCTGCTAGTTGCGCATACGCCATGGTGTCTCGCTGGTTGGATTGCCACTTTATGCACTGTCACTATTTATTAGTTGTACGCCGAATTCTTTTTTGTTCTTTTTAGGCCATTTCATTTATTTCTGCTTCACTTTTATTACGGCTGTTGGATTTTTTTTTTACTCTTTTTCGTTTCTGTTCCTTTGGCTCATTGCGGCCAGCAGCGTGTGATGTGCTGCTGATTGCTCATAATTCAGTCAAGTGTGGCGAATAACTGTGTATCTGCGAATTGGTTGGTTTTTTTACAGCTGCCCAAATTTCATGAAATTTTCGGACATAGTGTGACTTATTATATTTTTTTTTTGCTATATAACTTACTCGCATACATATTTCTGTTAATATTGAAGTATTCATTAGCATGGAAATTGCTAAAAAATGGTAAAATAATTGAGTCATTTGGCATTGGATTGCGTGCAAAAATTTACTGTGCGTAGCAAATTTTTTACTCATTCGAACTTGCAATGCTTTTTAAATATGTAAGTACATACATAAATGTATGTGGTATGTAAAGCATTTTCTTTGATACATTTTTCGAAGCTCTTGTATAAGCGAAATTGGAAACGTAATATACGAGCCATATAATGCAACATAAATGTCTGTTTTGTTAAATAAAAAAAGTATTCAGCCTTTTCTGCAAGGCCTCCAATGTTGTTGTTTTGCTTCAAGATGTCCTGCGAACTCTTGATTGCTGAATGAGCCACTAAGTGGAAAAGTGAATCTTTTTCTTGGAAAAAATATCGCTGTCTAAATTCGTCGTCATTTAATCTGATATTATGAGCAGCAAATATGTATAGTTCTCAGTTACATGCCTTGGACATAAACGTAGAGAATGCGAGCCATCTAATTTTTCTCAACCATGAAAGGGAAAAGAATCGATCAGTGTATGTAAACAAATATAAATTACCAATTATGTTTACTTTGCTTTTTAAGTGAAAAGAGAGTCTGCAATAATTTGGCAATATTTTTTGCAGTATCTTCCACGTCCAAAGGTGAGACCACCATTGAGTTCTGCGTGCTAAGATAAGCCTAGGCGGATTGCAGGCAATGAAGATTAAATATATGTATGTTCAGATTCTTATTCGGAAACAATTTTACCTTAAAATACCGGAACTAAGCAAAATAAGAAGTATTGAACGAATTACCTTTTCACTTATATCTCAGCCTTGATAAAGTACTCATTTTCAGTGGAGTATTCAAATTTTGTTTAACTGAATTCTAGCGACATCTGCAGGCGATCTAAAGTGTCATAGAAATACGCCTTATAAGTATGCAAAGACGTTACCGCATTTTCCTGGTTGTAAAATTAGCTAATTTGGCGCCTTAAAGTATGCAATGTTTGCTGATTGTTTTAGGTGTTTCTGTGGGCGAATTTGTGCACACCCCCTTAATATTCTTAAGTATGTAATTCTCAAAGGAGTTAGGAAAAAAAATGTTGAAATTAAAATCTTAGCTTCCTCATCCATCCTCGTACTTTTTTCTCTCCATGGAGGAGATATAGATAGGTTATCCAACCGAAACTTTTCTGTTTCAGAAATGAATTGACGAACCATATTGCCGAAACTGATGGACTATATGATATCTAGCCATTTGTTAGGTATTGAAAGCTCGTTCGATTCATAAAGTCTACGAGGTTTTAGGTGAAATTAAGCGGTCGATTCAGATGAGACCATCTTAGACTGCTTAAATCAAAGGTGACGAGAGAGTAAGTCATATTTTAATTAGCCGATGAGTTTAGCTATCTATTTCTATTATACATTTTTAAGCTTTCATAAAATGTATGCTTCCATTAAATTAATTAATGTTTTCTATTTCTTTTGCCAGCGAAATAAAAAAAAGTACTCTTCAGTACCTTCTCTCCTTTCACTTGACTCCTTTAACCGATTATTTACATCAATATAACAAATTCTAGTCAAATTGCTATGTGAATAATCATGCTGATGACTTGTGCTTACAATCAAATGAAAACCCATTGCAATTACGTAATTCCTTCGCTCAGCAAAATTTTAATCGATATCGAGCAGCTTTTTCGCCAGCATAGCACTTTTGGCAGCAGTTACAACATTGGTGCAATGGCGTTGTTAGTCTGAGACCAACACTTACACACAGCTGCTGTGAGAATAGAAATTATTTTCACACAAAAATTTGCAACATACATACGCATTTGCATATGAATGTATATGGTACAAAACAACGTCAACAGTACAATCAGCTGCATATTCATTACACACTAATTGTAATTCTTTAGCAGATAAAACTATGTATATCTTTTGCTGCTTGAATTTTCAGTAACTTCCATGGACGCGACTGACTTGCTAGTTGATTTTTCCGTAGTAGATATGTGCATATGTAATGCGTATGCCTTCAGTGCTCTTGACAATTTACGCCTTTTAGCTGCAAAAGGATTCTTTACTTTTATTTGGCAGATCTTTTCCTTTAATTTCAGTAATACGAGCAAAGTGAACCACTTCTCTCTATTATCATTATGTAGATGCACTAATTTAATCCGTAACTCGTTTATACCTTAACCCTTTAAAAACCAAACCCTTTAAAGACGAAATTTTAGGGGAAAAAATTATTTTTTGTAAGAATTATCTTATTGTTCAGAAAAAAAATTTTGAGAAAAAGAATATTTTTACTAAAAGCATAAATAATTATTCAAACAGAAAAAAATTGTAGGCAAGCAAATTTTTATGGAAACAATTTTTAGAAATTTTTAACCGACTTCAAAAACGGAGGAGGTTATCAATTCGTCGAAGCATTAATTTTTTATGTATGTTACTGCATAGTTTGGACCATGTTAACCGAATTCTATAATTATTTTTTGAAAGGAAAAGTGGTACCACAGAGTTGGTCCCATACTAATTTAGTTTAGATCCGACTTTTGGATCATGCAGAAATTAACGGTATTCTTAAATTTTGATAGAATTGGAATCAGTTTTGTTTTTTGCTTAAAAACTAGTTTTTTTCAGAAAATAGTCATTTCATCGAAGCAAAATTTTTTTTGAATAAAAGTTAGTGCTTACAAATTTTGAAGAAATTGATTTGTAAAAATAACTTTTTCCTTATTATTTCTTAAAAAAAATATATATATATATTTTACTGACCTCAAGAAACAAGAAAATTTCTCACTATAGGCTTACGGTCTCGAAAGCGTTAATTTAGCGCATTCTTTCCGATTTCAGTACAAAATGAATATACCCATAAAGTAAAGCGGCTAGGTGAGCTTTGAATGTGACAACAGCGCCAACAAAAGTTTATCTTCCCCCCATAAAATCCTCAACTCTGCGGAAGATATCACCCGCAGCGCTGAATTCATTACGCAATGACATGATATCTGCTAGAAGGCGAAAACCCTACAGCAGTGAGCGCAGCACCAAAATTGTATGCAATGGAGCACAATTGCCAACTTCAGCTGTCAAACATTCGAATGTCGATGTTTGGCGTTTGCCATTTTGATGTTAGTCTGTAGACCACT
>NW_016185877.1:0-4781 GCF_001687245.7 Rhagoletis zephyria | reverse complement strand
AACGGGCTAGTCTCCTGCCCGCGTGATCTTGTCTTTTTGGTTCATGGTCAAAATCGTTAAACTTTTTTTCTAACTCCGAAATGGCTNAACGAAGAAATGTAAACAAACGGCTAATGTCAAAATCGTTCAACTTTTTTCCTAAATGCGATTCTAACGGGCTAGTCTCCTGCCCGCGTGATCTTGTCTTTTTGGTTCATGGTCAAAATCGTTAAACTTTTTTTCTAACTCCGAAATGGCTTGTTAAAGATGATAAAATATGACTTCCACTTCGATAAATAATCGAAAAAAACTAGTGAAGACACCGATTGGAATGAGTGGAACGTGAGTTTTCAATTAGTTTTCAGCGAAAACTGGTTTTCGTTTGACATATTTTACATAGACAAGTTTTAGGTCGAAAACCAGTTTTAGCAACGAAAACATGTTTTCGATGTCGGTCAGAACATGGTATGCGAGCGTGAGCGTGAGCTTTTTATTTTGACCAATAGCTTCGTTATTACTCAACCTTTTGTTATAGTTGAGACAAGAAAAGATAGAGAATTAAAATATCTTTCAGAATTATATAATAAGAACTAATTTAAAACGCATAATATGCTTTTTTTCGAGCTTACACTCCACTGTGTGCGTACGCAAAACATTCGCATGTGAACGGCAAGTTTTGACAGATGTGTGTGAGCGTCCATAAGAATGTAAATGGAATTATTTGCCTTTGCGAACGTTCACGCTCACGCTCGCATTGAACTGTATACAAACTTTAGCTCTGGTGCAAAATGTAGAAGTCGGTGAATTTAAAGAAACAATTAATAAGGATCAGTGTATTTAATTTTTATATAAAAAAATAGCAAAAAAAAACATTTTTGCCTCTATGTGGATAGAGAAGAAAAATGTTTAAGCAAGTGCGTTTAGGTCGGCTGAGCAGGCAGTGACTACAATGCTGAAATACAATGCGACGCCAAGGTGGAACTCCAGCAGAACCTAGGAACGGAGGCAGAAACACCAAGCGGCCATGAGCCGAAAATTTAGACCCCGATGAAAAATTAGAAGAATTGTCTGGCCTCAGTAGCTCTGAAAAAGCTTGCGAAATTAAGTTAATATTCGACAATATATTTCTACAAATAAAAAAGCACACAAACAAAATCAATCTGTATTCTTTAATTTGGTTTCATGTATTTTTGATATTTCGCTGCCATCTATTCACTAATTTATCAAGTATTTAGAAGTTAGAATAGTGGTCAGAAAAACATTAATTACCGTGATATTTTGTTAATAGTTTCATCGCTAAATTCAATTGTACATCACCAACTAGATGGCATGTATGAGCGAGTGAACATACTGTAAGGAAAATGCGCCCATGTGTGTGCAAGAAAGGGATACACTATCACCAAAGAACGTAGATAACAAGAAAGGACAACTCGTTATAGTTGTAGCGAAAGTGAGCAATAGGGGCATGCCTTCTCTTTTGCCCTAGTGCGTTTTTTGATTAGATGAAAAGAGAAGGCACGCCCCTGTTGCGCACTTTCGCCACAATTATAACGAGTTGTCCCTTCTTGTTATCTACGTTCTTTGCTAACACACGCCCGGAGAAGTGGTCACTTCCCCAAGCCCATACAAAACTAACCGCTAAACTGACGAAAAGTTTTATATTACATTTACATTGAGCCCAAATGCGTCATTTGGGCGAGAAACCTCAAATGCGAGACCAAATCACGCATTTCTCTATACAAATTCACATTTCCAGAATGACGCATTTCGACGCATTTACACAAAATCACGAAACAAATGCGTTCCAATTGCCGTACTATTTTATTGAACGCACTCAGAAACAAAAGTTCCACAAAAGCTTTGGTTTGTCTTTGACATTTGGAATTTTTCAAACACAAAACAAACACAACGAAATAAATAAATCTTTGAAATTTGTGTGTAAAAATTGTTAATTTATACAAGAGCTTTACACATTTTTAGTTTAATCAAAGAATAATTGCCTTTTTGTGTCCAAAAAGCGTTAACAATATAATAAATGTAGTGTTTGTTTACATACATTTTGTTTTTGTCTTCCCTTTTCATTTGATGAGAAGTCAAAGCAAATGCGGATCAAGCAGTGTAAACACCTTCAAATGACTGATTTCAAATCACGCATTTTGGTCCAATGTAAATGTAATATTAGTCAGAGCTCGAATCGTAACATCCGTTCACGGATCGAAAAGAATACGAAAGAAAATTACGTGATACGTCAGGCAGTATAAGCTGAATGGGGCAAAGAGTACATTCACGTATGCCATAATCCGAAAAATGTGTTTTTCGTGACGAGTAATACGATAACGTATGTTACGATTCGAGCCCAGTTTTCCTATAAATTTATCGATAATCATAGGTCAGGCTTCTTGCAGGGTTTGCTATTCGAGTAATCGATTAGTCGACTAGACGACTAACAGCCCTATTCCGCCACACTGACAAAACTCACCGCGATGACAATTGATATAAAAATGACAATTGCAGCTTTTTGGTATTCGCAGCAAAATTCAAAAGCTCGAATCATGCCAATTGTCATTTTTATTGTCATGACCTTTTGGGCAGGTGACAAGGCAAAAACATATGTTTGTGTTGATATAAAAAGTGCGACGATTTAATAAATTTGTGAAAAAATGAGAGATGTCTGCCGTCCGTGGTCCCCACCTGTTCCAATTACATCCACATGCTCTTTTCGTGCTCTGCAGCGTAGCTGATTTTTCCTCGCCGCTAATGTCTGCGAAATAATGTGTGTATGCAAATGTTTTCATGCATAAATGAAAGATATAAATACATACATATGTATGTATGTAAATATACAAAACTTACATCTTTCCACTTTGCTACGGATATACGAATTTATCTATTTCACACAAATACTCACTTTTCTGGTGTTTCACCGCTCATATTTTTTGCAAATAATAGCGTTGACCAGCTGTTTCTACAACAATGAACTTTTCACCGTGCATGGTAAGTTCACAAAAGCTTTTCGCTTGTCATTTTTTGTTCGGAATGCCAACTNATCTATTTCACACAAATACTCACTTTTCTGGTGTTTCACCGCTCATATTTTTTGCAAATAATAGCGTTGACCAGCTGTTTCTACAACAATGAACTTTTCACCATGCATGGTAAGTTCACAAAAGCTTTTCGCTTGTCATTTTTTGTTCGGAATGCCAACTTGCAACGACAATGACAAAATCACGACAATGAAGGATGATCAATTGTCATTCTATTGCAAAACCGGAATAGGGTTGTAAGAGCCAATTAACACGATGACTTTTCACCTTGGGAGGAAAGTCATGCGTGTCGAGCTTTTATGCAAGAAGTAGGCTTTCTGCACATTGGTCGTCCAGTCATAGTTGCTTCATTGTCACAATCATGATGCAACGATTACATGACGACTACACTTTCGCACACTCGGTCGTGATATTTCAATTCATTTGGCTTCTAAAAATTCACTTGGAGCAGGTATTTTCTGTTTTTCTGGTTGATATTTTCGCGAAATATTTACAAAAACCTGCAATTTTTAAAATATAGACTGTGCTGCAACAATACTAGACATAATTTTTCAGTTATATCTCTTCTTTTCTTTTCCTGAAATGTGTTTTGTGCATGCACACAGACTTTTTACAATTTCATCATATTTTATAGCTAAAATGCTCACATTTATTGAATTTTAATGCAGTTATCCACTTTTTAATAATTTCCACAGATTTTATGCAAAACATACTAATTTTTATGCAATTTTAATGCAAATATTAACTTTTTCACTATTTTTTCCCCATAAAATGCAAACAAACAATGCGTGCACAACGATTAGCAAACGACATTGTCGTACTTATCCGTTTCTGCATCTTCTATGATTTGCCGATAACTAGCCGATAACGACAAGTGTGCAGATCTCCTTTGAAATGCATGTGCTCGGCTCAAAATTTTAGGGCGAGACGATAACGCAACTATGATTGGACGACAAGTGTGCAGATAGCCTTATGTAATCGTAGCATCATGATTGTGACGTGAAGCAACTATGATTGGACGACCAATGTGCAGAAAGCCTTAAGCTGAAATTAGTCAAGGGCGTGTGTGAATCGGTAGCAAAGTTCTATGGGGAAAGCTGTTGAATAATATTTTTACTATGGTGAGACAGTTTTGCCAATCTGCTGTGTGAAATGAAATCTTTTGTTGCATGTGAATGCAGAAACGTATTCATGTAGGTATATTTTTTTAATAAAATTAAATAAATTAATATAGTTAAATTATATTAAATGTACTTTTATATTAGTTAAAATTGCTGACTTGCATTTCTGCATGACCATTTGTTAAATATAATTTATTCAGTAGTTAATGTTGCTAAAAACTTAAAAAGCATCTGTTCATGTTCGCTTCTTGTACGAGTATTATATTATGTAAATAGTAAAAATGCATGTTAGTTAAAAAAATGATAAAATTGGTTTTTTCACATACTCACTTTAAAGATGGACGCATTAACAAAAAAATGTATAAAGCAATGTGTTTGTTAGCTTCAAAATTAATTTTCGAAGATATTGGCCAGGGAATGCTTTAACTCCAAAACGTAGATTTGTTATCTAATAAATAGGTGAAAGCTATGCAAATATGCAAACTCATTGGTGATTTGCCGTCGGCATTTGGGTCGCAAAAATCGTTTTTTTTTTAACGATTCTTATTGTAGTTGCTACACTATTTTCAATGCAACAAATCCCAGTTTTCTAACTGCCTTAGTTTTTTCACAAACTCACTTTAAAGATGGACGCATT
>NW_016185876.1:0-4781 GCF_001687245.7 Rhagoletis zephyria | reverse complement strand
GATAAACGGCTTGTTTATTATTAGGAAAGGACTTTTATTTTCGACTTCATAATATCTGGCTTAGTTTAGCTGTTGAAAAAAGTAACTGTTATTTATGGTCCCTATTCAAAAACTATAATATTTCAGTAAATATTGGATCGAAATTGTTCAAAATCAGTGTGTGAAAGAGAATTTCGGTACTAAATAATATTGTTGAGAAATTTTTGGAAAAGGGGCTCGACCCCGCCCACATATGATGAAATACTGTATTTTAATAGCCGCTTCACCAATTCTTGCCAAACTCGGTATGAGCCTTGCATAGAATCCAGCTAAGAAATTTGTCGAAAATCTCCCATATAACGGTATTTTACAGAAACACGAAACACACGGGCATGGCTCCGCCCACTTATGACCAAAAATGGGTTCGTTTAAATTAATAAATTTTCAGGCTTTATGACCAGGGCCGAAAATTGTAAGCTTTTGCCTGAAATTGCTTATTTTGCTTATGCGGGGCTTCCTAGCTTAATCTTAACGCTAATGCTTATTTTGCTTATTTTAATGTATAAAGCTAAGTACGGGCCTTTTAAGAAAACGGTCAAGAAAAAAATTGCTATTATATATCGTGTGTGTGAATAGTAGTGTCCAAGGAGTTTTGACATCTGATATTTTACAGCCTGCTGTCTCACTTTTTCCTTCCGAAATAATGAACGGGCGTATATATATTTCTGTTGAAAACAAGAATGTCTTCGTGTACTCTTCACAAACAAAATTGGCCAAACTATAATACAAAGCGTAAAGATTTCTTAAGCACTTCGTACTGCTTAAGAAAATTTGGCTCAATACATTTTTACTGGTCATTTATTTTGCAATTTTTTATTCGCCGCAATGTTTAAAAATAGTGACATAAAAACAGATTCAATTGCATTTCTAATTGGATATAAAATTTTCAAAACAATGGTGTGTTCCTACGGAAAGGTTGGTGTTATTGAAAAGACTCAAGACAATTTAGCTCAATTAAAAACTAAAACGACCTGCGCAGATCTCTATTATTTGAGGATATCAAGCAATACTTGTTTGTCCATTGTAATTTTTCAAACCTTGAAATAAACTGAATAAAAAAAACTAAAATCGACACTAAAGTTTGTTGTTTGCGAGCATATTTACCAATGTTTTAGTGCTTAAAATGGATTTTTTCTTGCTTATGTTCTTCGACCCTATTTAAGACTAAGAGTAATAAGTATGTATTTAGAACCAAAATTTTTCTTAAGCTGGTATTAGTTTTCTCATCACATTTCATTTTATTTTGCTCAGTTTATGCATTGGTGTGAAAGAATTAAAATATGCGTTACGCACCCAATGCCCATTTGCCTTAGGATACGCCGCCAGTGCCAAGCTCTTACTCAATGCACTAGTACCTACTACTATATATTCAACTAGCAAACTGAAACGGCCACTTACAGTGAATTTTCGCCTTACGCGAAAATGAAATTACAATAGCAACAAACATAAAAATACAGTGCAATAAATGAGGGCAGAAAAATAACACAAAAAATAAAAATAAAAAATAAGGACAACAATAACAAAGTACTTTTGTAAGCAAATGCACGAATATTTCACTCGCAGTCGATTTATATTTTCTTAGTAGTTCTTCAAAATGTAAGAAGATGAAAAATTCTCGTGAATGTTGCAAATAATGAGAGATTTCCCACAAAAATACGAGTCGTCGGAAAAATGCCCGAAATCCAAAACAACAAAGTTCCCACTATACTAACTGTAAGGAGCTCCATCAAATTAATAAGCGAGCACGCAATGAGATTTAAAATTCTTGCTGGTAGCTTAACTTTACTCTAAATACATTTTCCGTTGCTCAAATTTAAAACTGGGAAATTTTTTTTGACATGCTCATACATAATTTCCTTTCGGTTTTTGCATGGTGCCAACAATGTTCGGAGCAACATCGTGTTGTTGTTTTGTGCTTCACTCGGTCCTGTTGGCGCTCGTTTCGCGGTGTACGTTCGCGTGTTGGGATATGGTGCTTGGCTGCCTTGTGGGCTGCTGCTGGTTCGCTGTGTGTGCGCGACCATAAAAATTTTCGCCAAGTAGCGCTCAGTTTCGTATTCGTATTTGAACGTGCCGTTACGTCGTGTTCGCAGGGTACGCGTAGTAAATGTAACAAAACAAAAGTCACAGCGCTAGCTGCCATACACATATTACCACCATTCATTGTGTTAAATTGTTGTTTGTTTGTCGCACATTGTTTGTGTGATGGAAGTGAAAAATTGAAAGCAAAATAAATTATGATTAAAAGTTGTGAATAATTGTTAGATAAATTATAAAGTTTCGTGCATGTGCAGAGTGCTTGTTTGTTGGTTTTTTTTTCGTTTTTTTTTTGTGGAGAAAGATGATTTAGTGCGTTAGCATTACGAGTTTGAATTCATATGGCGATTAAGGCTGCGCGTGTCGGTATATCGTGCGCGAAATGATGAAAAAATATATGAAATAATGCAGAAAAAAGGCTAAAAAATTATGTATAATAAAACAAGAATTGTCTGCACTTAAAATAAAATAAAAAATGTTTCTAACAATATTTGAAAAAAATTGCTGTTCAGTGCATTAGAGGTAATTTAGAAGTAATAAAAAGATTGGCCGATTTTAAGATCAAAATTGCCACGTGGTTTATTCTTAAATGCTTGCCAAAACTATAATTTGCCACAGTTTGTACATATACTAGTATATATTTGTACATTAGAGTGGTACAATTTTTGTTTGGGTGAAGAAAAAAACATCCTAAAACACGGAATTCCTTCTGATATTTGTAATATCCTTTGATATTTTCAGTTTTCTACTGCAATCAATACTGGATCGCTGTGAAACTGGCCAAACTACTAGTGATTTTTATAAAAGGCTACTGTTGACATGACACCTGAAGCTTGTGCTATTTTAATAGATAATTTAAATTTGAAATGTTTTTAGGTTATTTAATTAATTGCTTCATTAATATACATATATACACAATACTTCTAGAGTACAATATGAGCATCATGAGCATTCTCTAAATGCATACTTAGAAACGTAAAGTTTGGTACCAGCACCTCTTTCGGCAAGAGGAAAAATTTTCAAAGGTGCCCCAAATCCTATCTGGAATTTTTTTTTTTGTACCACTCTAATATATATGTACATACATACATACAGGTACTAATGTGTGCAGGTACATTTAAAGTGCTGCTTAGTCCCTTAGCCCTTTGCAGACTGCTTCACACTTACTATATGCAAACTTTCTTGCCTTGATATTCGCATATTTTTGCTGCAATTAAACTTAATTATGCAAAGCATAATACCGGCATTACTTATGTATGCGTTTAAGCAACGCAGGAATTTCATTTAAATGGAAAAGTAAAATTAATTGCAAAAGTAAAATTAATTGCAAAAGTACACTCTGCAATTAAAATATTTTCTTTAGTGTGCAAAACTAAAATAAGCGAAGTCAAGTCATGCATTTTAAATTTTACATTTCCTTCAACGTTTGTCGTTTAGCAACCAATTTGCGTATGCTAAGTTAGTAGACATTCGCACGCACTTATCAGGCATTATAAGCCGTGCAAAAAGTGAAGAAAAAACTGCACAGAGCTACAGCGATTATATGAATTGAATCGAGTGCGTGCTTAGCGCTGGCATTAAAACGTCAATCGAGCGGTTGGTTGCATTCGCACTTGACCAAGTCATGCCATGTATTCGCTCATAAGTAAAATAAAAATTAAAAATTTTCGTTTTTAATTTTTGCAGCACGAAAGCAAAAGTCAAAGTAAGAAGAGGAAAAAATAAATTATGACAACAATACAAATCAATCTAAGTTCCATGTCTCTTTTGAAGGGCTGCACTGTTAGAAACCTCCAATCACGAGTCTTACCATATACACACATACATACATATATAGCTCTGCATATCCCTAAAAGCGCATAAGTCATATCAAATACATATATACATATTTATACATAGATATCTTTTAAAGAACATAAATACTATAATAGGCACGTTTACATGTATGTATAAACATATACGTACGTACTAGAGGTATACGCCGCCGAGCCACGCCGCCGCCGCCGCCGTTTTTTGTCCTTCCTCACGCGCCGCCGCCGAGTTACGAAAATATCGGCGCGGCGGCGGCGGCGGCGGCGTTCGGCGCCTAAGGAATTTTGTACAAAATTTTCATGATGTATGTACATTGAATACATCGTTTGAAGGAACTAAATATTACTTGTATAAAAACACAATTTTACGAAATGAAAATTACATTTTTAAATCAGTTTTTTTGCATAATTTGGGCCACTGGACAAGAGTATGATCTCCTTTATTTTTTCCAAAAATAGCATAACTTAGAAAAAACATAGGTAACATATTTTTTGACGACAGCGTTTATTACAGTTAAATTAGGGTCGAATACTGGTAATCTAACGATTTTTTTCCGCAGTAGACAATTCTTTTCTATACTACAAAAATACTACTTTTTTATACACCTACTACAACAACAAGAAACTTATAACACATCAAAAACTTTAGCTCCAATATCTCAGAAAGCAGTTTTAATAGAAGCGGCCTCTTTGCATCTAACTCCTCAATTATTGAAGATAAATCAAAGACAAGTTGATTTTTCTATGTATTTTTTTAATATTTTAAACAAACACCTTTTTGCTAATATTTACATTCGTAAGTTATTTTATTCTGGGGTCCCACATACGTATACAAGTACTAGGTGGCTGTGTGAAAATTACGTTAGCATTCCTTAGTGGTGGTCAAACCCCAGG
>NW_016185875.1:0-4782 GCF_001687245.7 Rhagoletis zephyria | reverse complement strand
CATTGCGCTGAAAGGCAGTCGCTTCTCCAACAACTAAACACATAAAAATTAGTTGCTGCTTCTCGCTCCCTCTGCCTTTCACTCATATAATATTTTTTTTTCGCAAGAATTGAAGTTGTGCTGCAGGCTGGCTGAAGAAAATTTAATCAATCAGCAATCACCTGGCTATTCATAAACGAGCTTGTTGGTTATGCGATGAAGAGCAGATATAATTTTCCTGCTATATGTATGCTTGAGAGAAAATTTTTGCACTCTAATCAAAAGTTTCGCTGTACATACAGTCGGTGTTATTCTTTAAAGAGGAATACATATAAAATTAAAGATATATGTATATGGAGAAGTTAGCTAGAAATGCTCTGTTTTTTCATTCACATTTTTGAAGTTATTTTTGGTAAAAAATACATTTTGAAGGTAAAACAAAAAAAAATAATACATACAAAAAATATAAAAGCAAGATTACGCTCTACAGCAGAAATTGGTTTGAATTGGCTTTGGGAGCGGATTTTTTTATAATATTTATATTTTTTTTGTAACTTTTTCAATTCTTCAATTTTCTTTTTTTCTCTTAATTATTTAATTCTCAATTTTCTTTTAATTATTAGATTTCATTGTTATAAAATCAAAAATACTCGCTGAAAAAGTATATTTTTTTAAGTTTAAGGAAAGTTTTTTTAATTTTTCTTTATAATATTGTTTTTTGATACTAAGATTTAATTGCCTTATAAAGTAAAAAAAAAATTTTAAATTTATTAATTTTTTAGAAACGTATTTTTTCTTACATTTTGATTGACATTTTTTTCGTTTTTAATTGAAATTTCTTTTTATTAAAAAAAAAAAATATTGAATTTTATAATTCTATTCGATTTTCTTTTTAGTTTTAGATTTTGTATTAAAATAGAAAATATTTTTTAATTTCATTTATGTAATTTTAATTTTTTTTTTAATTTTTTTTATATATATTTTTCTTTCTTTTTAGAAAACTTATGGCTAAAAGACAACCAGAATAACGCTGGGACCTCCTCGTTAGCAGGTCTTTCAGTTAGTCTTTCGAAAGGCAGTAAAGAGTTTCCAAGATAGTTGCCAAAATTGACAATTGTCTTACGAAACACTCTTGTCTTTCGAAAAAATGTGGTGGCTTGAAAGACAGTTAGATAAATAAATGCAGCGGTATGTCAGAACAAGAGGCACTGCGACCTAAAAGGCCCTTTGTATCTCTAAAGAGAGTCCCTAACCTAGAATACCTAAGACGTCCTCGCCCTCCTTAATAAATTCTAAAAGGGCCTTGGTGGTCGAATTTCTTATTCCTAAAGGTTTGACCATTGGAGTTTTTGTATAAATTAATATTTCGCCTCCCAAGGCCGAACAACTTCCAACTTTCCGATAACGACTATTCGGTCCATATGAAATCGTAGTTGCTTGTTGCCCGTTGGGTATATGGAGAGCAGTCTGATGTTATTTCCTTTTATTTGAATAATATTTGCTAAAAGTCCTGGCTATCTATGGCCCCTGCCTCCTTCCAGCACATACTACGTTCTGAGGGTACCCACTAGTAGTAATTATGGGAATCGAATAGAGCTTCGATATCGGCTTTATGATACAAAATCGAGTGCCAAAAACATCGATTATTCCTTCCCGATTTTTTTGTCAACATCGATTTATTGGTTCAATGTCACTAACATGTCTTTGAGTAGGTCTAACAGCCATTTATAAACTAAGATGAGGTAGTTATGTAAGTTAAGTAAAATAATACAATATGGATATGCACGCCTATTCTTGCCTCTATTTAGAATATATAAATAGCTTCTGGCTCTTGCACTTTATACTAAAATTTACTATTTCTTGGAAGACTGATTGACTTAATATAGCTCAAATCACACCCATTTCAAAGGTAAAAAAAAATTAAAATATTAACCAGGAAATGCTACATATATAAAGCACGAACGACAGAAATAAAAATCAGACGCTTTTGCAAACAGATTCATCGCATGTTAACATGCAATGTGTAGTGATTGAGCAATTAAACAATAGGGGTATTCTCTGAGTCTTGCAAAGCCCTTGCACGGTGCACGGATTGCACGGTTTGCAAAGCTGTCCCATACGAAAACCGGTTTTAACCGTGCAATCCGTGCAATCTGTGCACCATGCAAGGGCTTTGCAAGACTCAGAGAATACCCCTAATATTTTTCATAGATAATCTGGTAGCAAACTAATGAAGTTCAACTGACTCCACCAAAAAGCATAAATTTGCTTTCCTCGCCACATCGAGGTGACACAAATTGATTTGCTCGTCACACCCGCTTCCGTAACTTCGACTCAATTGAATGTTTTCTTAATAAGCGCAGGGTTAATTAGAAGCGCAAAAACTAGCATACACTTTAACAACACTATTTTGAACTAACTACATATCTATGCTTTAATTAAGCAGCAGAGAAGGCGAAAAAATAAAAATAAAGTTACGTATACGCCCAGTGGGCTTACAAGAAAGTCGGTGGGGTGGGTATATAAAAATTATAGGCAGCTCTATGCAACTTTTATGTATGCGGCAAAGAAAAATCCATTAAAAAGAAAATTGCTTGCAGCCATAATCTTGAGCGTGTGCGTGCGTTTATGTGTGTGTGCGTTATTTGTAATTAAAATTCTCTATTATCGCACTGTGCGTAAGTAAACAAAATGTCAAGAACAGCAGCTGGTAACTGAAACTCGGTAATTGCCACTTGTTAACAATCAATTACTGTAATTAAAACCAAAAGCGAAACAAAACCTGCTGCAGCGTGTACAGTTATATGCGCACGGATATCCTGCGCAGTGTACGCACTTCAATTATTCTTGTTTATTTGCTGCTGCTGCTGCTGCTGCTGCTGCTGTGCTAGTTTTGCTATTTGCTTAAAAGTATGTGCATGCATGTGTATTGTTTTGTTATTCACACACTTGATTGCATTATTATCCTTGGCATATGAGATTAAAATGGCGTTGTTATCTTTAATGGCCAATGCCTGCCTGTCAGCGCAGAGTGTCAATGTGGCGATTGATGTGATTCCGGCTGCAGCAGATATGGCTGAATTTAAATTCGCACGCACGCATTTATAAAATCTGTTTTAAAATTGTTTTTTTTTTTGTGTATTCTTAATTAAATGATCGGATTTCATTTGTATGACAAATCATTTTGTATGCTTAACAAAGTGTTGAAAGCGAGTATTTTAATTGCTAACTGCAGATAAAGCCATTACTGTCGCTTGTTGATATTTGGCTGCTGATTAAGCTGACAGACTGAGAAAGAAGTTGATGTTGTATGGCAGGAATTTTCATCGTCACTTATCCTTGGTGTAGTTTTTCGTACTCTTTTTCCGGTAATTGTCAGTTATGGTAAAAAGTATTTATTAAGTTTAGATATGTATGCGTCTCAATACAAGCAAGTAGCGCTGGGGTTAAAATTGAACGTGGGCCCAGCAAACTGCAGCTTGACGATCGGAGTTCCAAGTCAGAGCAATCCTTTTGTTTTTGCCACTTAAGGACAAACGGATACCTGGAGTTTCCGTTGAACGAAAGATCCAGATACTCTGTTGGGAAGATCGATGCAGCTTTCTATATCGACAGATCAAAGTTTAAGCCCAGTTGTACACCAGAAACTACTCCCATTTGTTGTGAGGATTGAGTCCCTATTGAAATTTGGACAAGAACGCGCAGATGATTACCCTAAATAGAAGGAAACTCTTTGATAAAGAAGGCTAAGTTTTGGTGTTGGAAAGGAAGTTTTTCATGCTGGAATTATTTGATTTCAGAATGAGAAAAGTGAACCTTCATAATTATAATCAAAGTTTTCACTATTTATTTAGAATTATTTTTTTATAAAAACATACAATTGTGGCCAGCTGATTAAGTGCCTATTAAATTTTGGTAGGTTAAAGTGAAAATTTTTTGTAATCTTTTTATTTTTTTTTGTAATCTTTTTAATTTTTTTTGTAATCTTAATAATTTTTAGTAATCTTTTTATCTGATGGTGTTGTGCATTTTCTTCCATATAAAGTGAGATCGACGATTTCTTTTATGGAATGATAGACTTTATTAAATTGCTATAATTTTTGTGCAAAGTGTGAAGCCTGGATTTGCATCGTTTCTGTTTTGTAATAATATGTGTTTTTATTTATAAATAAATAAATTTCTTATATGAAAGTATTTAAAATTAATTACTATAAAAATAAATAGTAAAAACATGCCAATTATGTTATTCATCTTTAAATAGTTGTAAAGGTGGCAGCTCAATTTCGAAAAATATTAGAAAAATTGCAAAAATTACTTAACTGTTTTTGTTGTTTTAATTATTTATTTTTATTTTTTAAAAGTGGCAAGTTCGAGGATTTGATGCAGTATTTTAATTAACTCTCTTTATTAAATTTTTTATATTGTAAAATTTACATTTTCACAATTTTAATTAACCGAAATATGCAAGATACAAATTTCTAATACTTTACGTAATTATCATATTTGCTTAAATTATTGAATTTTTTGTTGGTAGGTGGTACTATGTAAAGCTTTTTTATTTTTGTGATTTTAATTCATGTTAGTTTACTTAAGTTTCTTTTTTGCAGGTATACATTTCCTTTAAATAGGTGGCAACACTGTAACCTTTATAATTTTATTATCTGAAGTATGTCTCAAAATTCCAATACTTTACGTAATAGTTATATATGTTTAAATTATTTAATTTTTTTGGTAGGTGGCCAACACTCTGTAAAGCTTTTTTTATACCCGAGCGCACTTGTGCACAAGGGTATATTAATTTTG
>NW_016185872.1:0-4782 GCF_001687245.7 Rhagoletis zephyria | reverse complement strand
TTTGGCGGTTCTACTAAACCGTTTTTGAAACCTAAAGCACTATTGAAAAGGTATTTTTGTCTGAAGATGGCGTAAGTTTAATGGTTTAAACATTTATTGAAAATTACGGTTGCAATCGATGTGTCGAAAGCTTCTAAATTATAGTTGTACTTGATTTGATAACGGTGCATTATTTTCACATTTTCTTTTTCTTAGAGTTTTTGTTTTTGAGCAAGAAGACGAATACGCAAGCGAATACGGATACGAAGACGAAGAAAATTAAGAATACGAAAACCAATTCCAAGATCAACCGAAAATGAATACGATGGCGTANTGTATTTTTATCTGAAGATGACGTGAGTTTAGTGGTTTCAAAATTTATTGAAAATTACGGTTGCAATCGATGTGTCGAAATATTCTAAATTTGAGTTGTACTTGGTTTGATAACGGTGCATTATTTTCGCATTTTCTTTTTCATAGAATTTTTGTTTTTGAGCAAGAAGACGAATACACAAGCGAATACGGATACGAAGACGAAGACAAAGAAAATTACGAATACGAAAACCAATTCCAAGATCAACCGAAAATGAATACGATGGCGTAAACGAACTCGAGTAGGAAGATGAATACAAATACGAATATGAACGAGAATTTGATGTTTACGAAAAAAATACGGAAACAAATACGAAGACCAACAAAACTACGAAGACAAATACGTATACTAGGACGAATAAGCAGACGAAAACAAAGGCAAATACGACTACGCACATGAATACGAAAACAAGGACGAAAACGAGGTCGAATACGAATATACTTAGACTAAGAGAAGGCGGGCATGAAAGCGTGATAGGAGACGAATTCGAATACGACGACGATCGCGAAGGCAAATACGAAGACGTATATCAATATTTATTCGAATACGAGCAGAAATACTGTTATGAGGGTGCCTGCTGGGTAGGACGAGGTGGTTTCCAGGCATGGTGGCAGGCCCAGGCTTAGCTCGCCGGATGGGGGGGTCGTTTCCACTCGCCTCACCTAACCCTACATAAACAAAATTGTTGTCATGCCTGATTTCATATCAAACCACGAANGACGACGATCGCGAAGGCAAATACGAAGACGTATATCAATGTTTATTCGAATACGAGCAGAAATACGAAAGCAAACACGAATACGAAGAAGATGGCGAAAACAAAGCCAAAGACAGCACTGAAATGAATACGGATACTCATGATTAGATAGTACTTCGCTTGGCAGAACAGCGAACTATAGGGGTTTATCGTAAGCTACTCACTTTTCTGAAACTATTCCACTAATTCTAGTTCCTGCAGGTTATATACACATGTATGTTTGCATATCTAAAGGTGTGTATGCTTGTCTACTCCTGCTCGTACCTTTCTCTGTGTGGTTAACCTGAATCCAGCCCATTTAATTGATCGATTTTGCTTGTGTTTAGCCATTGGAAGCGCTTAATTGATAGGTGGATCAATTTTATGTTATTGCATGTTAAATGCCGCAGATTAATTTGTTCCGCCAATTGATGTAAAACAACAAAGTAGTTTAACATGTGTGTGAGTTACTGGTTAAGGATTTAAGTTTTTAGAGTTACATAGCAGTAATTTTTTCATGAACTTATATAATATATCTGTGATCATAAGCAATAACCGGCTAAGCAGAAAAGCCTAAATGCGAGAAAAAACGATTTAAAGCTTACGATTGTAATGTTAGCCTTATAGGGAAACCAAAATATTTTCGTCTATAACTCTTTGAATGGCTTAGCTGACAAGAAAAAAATTTCACATATGCATGGAATAGTAGTTGCAGAATACGAAAGCATTCGTTGATGTTTTTGCAAAACCGCCTATCGACTAGTTGGAAAACCGTCTAAATGACCGTTGTGGAAAAAATGAGATTTGGTAACCCTGAACTCCAGGCATCGAGATTTATGCATTAAAATCGTTAAATCGTTATTAAAACAACAGATTTGTAAAATAATATCTGGAGAAAATACCGCCTATCAAGGCAATGCCTGCAAAGAATAACCCGTTTTTTAACTCTCCTGTAAAATTTGAGTGCCGTAAGATAGCAGGTTTTGCAATTGAGCGATGGGCGGTCTTGCAAAAACATCGACGATATATAACTAATTTTTTTCTCAAATCGACTTAGGCGGTTATTGCTTATGACTACAGGTATATATTTAAACTAACTATAAAGGTCGTAACGGAATCAATGCCGACTTAGATGTCAAAAATGATTAACAGACGTCATCCTGAAATTTTAGTTTTAAGATGCCCATACACCTTTCAAACAGGGAAGATGGGCAAGGCGGCCTACTGTTGATAAATTATAGTATTTCTTTGTACATCGATGGCTTAAAGATGGAATAAAATTATAGTTTAAAAAACTAAAACCTCCCTATTATAATTGCCATTCGTACTGTCATAAGGTTTGTAACTTCAGAATAGAAATCGCTGCATCTTTTAGGCGCATCAATATTACATAGTTACATCCCGAGCTAGTAAAAGGAAGATAATAAAAAGGAGTAGGCTCGAGTCTGTACTTCAAGTACCTGACCATCAGATAAGGCATTACAATCGTCTGGCTGATAGGTTAGGTTAGGTTGATTGTGGCAGACCCCGCAAGGGGGACTCAATTAGACATTAATAACACACTCAATAAGAGTCGCACTGAAGAATTATTGACGGTAAACAAATCTGCAGTAAGTGTTACCGGCGTCATCAGAGGGCACTGTGCTGTAGCTGGTAAATAGATCGTTGGCGTGAACCAACATACTCTCTCTGAAGAAGTTTTCGGGATGAGGAAGAAGATGAATCGAAAAATATTAAAGTTCCATAGCTGCATCCGGGAGGGTAAATAAATGTTTTAACGGACTCTATACTAACAATAACCTCGGTTAGAATTATGCGCCTCCTTCTAGCACTTATAGAGTATAGAGGGCATTCATAATTGGCGAATCTGCTTCTGAGTGGAAGGATGAGCCATTCGCCGGCTTCTTAACATAACCATCCGTCCATCCTTATATGTATAAAATAAGCTTTGCATAAACAGAGATTTTCAATGAAGCAGAAAACAGGCAATTTTATTGTTTTAGATAAAATCAACGAATTTTGATTTATGCAACACATTTAAAATTCAATTCTGTAGTGTAGTGTTTACTTTTAGTTAATTGTAGCAGAAATATACATATAAAATAGGCATGTGTTAGTAAAAACTTAATAATTTTAATCACAAAGAACGGAGAACAGAGCAAACTTACTAGAATAGCAAATTGGTATCATTCGATTTTATTTTCGCTATAAAATAATTACGAGTATATTTGCTTAATTGCAATTGATGTACACAAGGAAGTCATAAATTTTAATTAAGTGAAGTATGCAACATAATTTTAAAGTGCAAGACAAGATATT
Source organism: Rhagoletis zephyria (assembly GCF_001687245.7). Lineage (NCBI taxonomy): Eukaryota > Metazoa > Arthropoda > Insecta > Diptera > Tephritidae > Rhagoletis > Rhagoletis zephyria. The sequence continues at coordinate 1,375 of NW_016185872.1, read as the reverse complement.
AATGCAACCAGAAATTAGGAACAAAAAAANCTAGCACTTATAGAGTATAGAGGGCATTCATAATTGGCGAATCTGCTTCTGAGTGGAAGGATGAGCCATTCGCCGGCTTCTTAACATAACCATCCGTCCATCCTTATATGTATAAAATAAGCTTTGCATAAACAGAGATTTTCAATGAAGCAGAAAACAGCCAATTTTATTGTTTTAGATAAAATCAACGAATTTTGATTTATGCAACACATTTAAAATTCAATTCTGTAGTGTAGTGTTTACATTTAGTTAATTGTAGCAGAAATATACATATACAATAGGCATGTGTTAGTAAAAACTTAATCATTTTAATCACAAAGAGCGGAGAACAGAGCAAACTTACTAGAATAGCAAATTGGTATCATTAGATTTTATTTGCGCTATAAAATAATTACGAGTATATTTGCTTAATTGCAATTGATGTACACAAGGAAGTCATAAATTTTAATTAAGTGAAGTATGCAACATAATTTTAAAGTGCAAGACAAGATATTAATGCAACCAGAAATTAGGAACAAAAAAAAATGCAACAAATTAAAGTGATGACTTAATCACGTCGAAAAGAGCAGCCATCGNAAACAAAAAAACTGCAACAAATTAAAGTGATGACTTAATCACGTCGAAAAGAGCAGCCATCGCAGCTCTGGAGCGATGCACAGTGGACTGAAATGAGACCCTGTGGTCAAAATAAAATATCTCCTCTGTAAATTAATTTCCTTGAGTCTTTTTTTTTTAATTTACAGGCAAATACGTATACTTCAAGGGAACATTATTTAAAGAATTCAAACCAAATATTTGAGGTCATTTGAGAATGAGGAAAATTCTTAATTTCAAAGTAGTAGAGGCTAAAATTAAGTTTTCAATTGGGATTGAGATAAAGGTTAAAGTTAAGGTTAAAGTTAGGGTTAAAGTTAAAGTTAAGGTTAACGTTAACTTTAAGATTGAGGCTAAGGTTAAAGGTAAGCTTACTTGTATGTTCAAGTTAAGGTTCAGGTTAAGGTTTGGGTCAAAGCTAAGGTTAAATTTAGGAATGAGGTTGAGGTTAAAAAGTAGGCTGAAACACTCTAGTGGAGCTCCTTATTAACCATAACCTTAACCTTATCCTTAATCCTAACCTTACCTCTAACCTTAACCACAACATTAGCCTCAATTATAGCCTTAACCTAAAACTTAACTTTAGCTTTAACCTTAACCTTAACGTTAACCTTAACTTTAACTTTATTTTTATGCTTCACCTTTAGCTCACTCCCAATTCCAATGTCAATTTCATTCTTTACTACCTAGAAATAAAGAATTTTATTCATTCATGCTTGAAAAATGAAATCTTATTTATTGACCTACAAGT
>NW_016185871.1:0-4782 GCF_001687245.7 Rhagoletis zephyria | reverse complement strand
CTGCTCAAAATATTATTAAAATTAAAATGCTTGCATTTGCATACACAACATACATACATACATACACATACATATCGTCGGTGATACTGCAAAACATTCTATGTCACTTATTACTGCTGGTGCTTAATTGATACAGATAACAGTATCTGATCGCTTCTGGCAATCGTTCATCTTCATCAGCCAAAGGTAGACACTTTTGTCATTCGTTTATTAGGGAGTAACGGTTTGTGGATGCATTCCGGTTCAAGTAAGAGACCATATAAGTGTCAAGGACACTAATAGACATAGACCATTTTGCAGTATCACCGACGATATGTAAATGCAAGCACACAAATGTGCATTGGTATGTATGTATGGATGTAAATAAACTTCCCAAGCTAATTGCGTGAAATATTACTAGAAAGATTTCAAATAAAAGAAATAATTAAAATTGAAGGCTTCAGTCGGCTCAGACAGCGCTCGATCTAACGAAATCTCTTTCAACTATGTTGGTACCGCAATTATCGGTCATAAAACTCAATCATAATTTCGGCCATCAATCGCGCAGATCCGGTGTATCATTCTACGACTACTCCTTCCCGCGCAGATCCCGCAATCCTTCGGCGTCCATGCCGGCAGCAAGCACAGGAGGAAGCCTTTACTTGCTCGGCGTATTAATTTGCTGATCTATGGTATGCCACTTGGACTAAGCCACATTTGCGCTGGCAACAACCTCACCACTACCCTCAACCCTGCTCAGCACTCAGCCGCTGCTGCATAGAAGTACTCTGCTCCATGCAAACACACCACCACACCACATTGCTCTGCCATTGTAATTTTGTGGACGGCAATTGATCGTCGGCTAGTGATTTTGCTGTCATGGCATTGAGTGCCATGGCATGTCCCATGTCGCACAACAATGCTGCCGATTTCCACCTCAGCTGCCTCACCGCCCATTCTTGCTCCAGGTATGTACATACATACATCCCATACAGCATCCAATCCATACCATTCGGAGACCATGTGCGCATGTGTATTGCGCCAGCAAATCGTGTCCTGACCGCCCCTCCTGATTCAAACGATATCAGATTTAATTTTTCTTTATTGCGTTGATTGCCAAAGCGATCTTGACCACTGGCACTGAATTACTCGCAAAGAACAGAGCGACAAATGGATGTACTCGTACACATCCATATACATTCTTACTCAGTGCATTGGCTGTGTGCAGTGTTGCCAGAATATATATTTTGAGACGACCGGCCGGACAGCTAAAAATATCAAAAATAGTAAGCGAACAGAAAATGTGCAGAAACCTGCAAGTTAGACGACCAGCTGATAGAAATTTAGTTTACATTCGAAAACAAATAAAATTGAAAACGTAAGAAAACAAATCCCAAAGTATTATCTTGACACCGTTCACCGACTAAACGAATAATTGCTTACTTCTTACAAGTATAATTGGTCGTATTTTACTATTTTTAACTTCCGAACCATAAAATTCAATTAAGGGATTTGCGTAAATTCCAACCAGCTTTTTTCTTGTTGGCAAAATTTTTTTTCCAGCAGAAATTAGCAGCTTTGCAAGTTTTTTGCGTACGCGAACACAAAAAGCTGATAGCTTTTATAACTTTCAATATTTATCAGGTACGCGAATGTAATTTGTATTCAGCACTTGTACTTTAAATACTTGTATTTGAAATATCTAAAATCAGTGTTTAAAACTAAGCATTTTAGATATTAGGCCAAAAAACATAAAGTACGCAAAAAGTGGAAAAAAAGTAGAGTAATAATAAACTAGTGACCTTTGTTGTTCTTCGTAAATTGGGTAATTTTTATTATGAATTTGATATGAAGAAATATCAGACCAACTAAATCGGCTAAAAACGGCTAATATTTTTTGGAGATACGGCTAAAAAAATCGGCTGCATTTTTAAACAATTTTTTTCCGGAAATTCAATAGGGCTAAATCTAGCCGCAAAATGGCTAAGCTGGCAGCACTGGCTGTGTCCCATGACAAAGTCGAGGAGACAAAGGCCACATGGTTTTAGAAATATATGTATACTAAATGAATGTACGTAATTTATTGTTGAAGTAACGAAATTCATACAATTATTTTGAACCGGCTTTTGTATAGACGTATTGGAGACTTTTTGAAAAAATTTTGTAATTTTTCGTTTCACAATGACTAGAAATTAAAATTATAGCCACAAATAACTTTCAATTGGACACATTTAACAATCTGCAAAAATATATAAAAACGTATTTTAGAGGTTGCTATAGTAGCGCGCTTTTCTCTAAATTCAATCCAAATATTAACAATCAGCCTTATTGTAAACTTCATGCGAATGCCATTCACAATGGAAAAGTTCCCCGATTTTTGTTTTTCTTATTGTGAACTTCACATGGGAAAACTCCCACATATGCGAAAAATTTCCCTAACCGTAATTGTAATTTTTTTCATGCGAAACTATAAAATTTTTTCACAAACTTTTAGCGGGGAACAACTATCAATAAAATTTGAGCATACTTTATTAATAATTTTACTTAATTTTAACAACTCTTTTATATCAACTAAAGTCTATTAACAAAATGCAGTTGACTCTTTTGGTCAACACCGTCAACATGGCGGAAAATCTAGATATTGGTAAAGGCTTCCAAAAAGAAAACAAAGGTACATTTTTAAATTCGCAACAAAAAAATGCAAACGGTTGCCATGGCAGCAAGCATATAATTTGAAAATGCAAATCCAAACCCATTTACTCAATATCCTGAACAGCCCTATCAATACTTCAAATGTACCACTACATCTGTTGTTACGTGGTGGAGGACGCAAGTTGGGTCGCTACTTAAAATTATTATGTAGAATAATTTACAGCGTGGCGACGAATAATTGTTATCCCGATTCTTTTTTGAGAAATAAAAGGGTCCTTTATAGATTTTGCGAAAAAAAGTATTTTATTGTTAATTTTCCACAGATTTTACTTTATTTGTATTAATTAGTTATTAAATTTTAATACTTATTTACATTTGCCAGCAGTTTAAACTTTGACAGAGAAAAGTTCATTTGGCACTAGTCGAAAGTTCTAGCTTTAATTTAAGCCTAAGCGAAAGGTTCTATCACCTTTTGTTTCTTCGCTAGAGCTTCCCAAATGTAACACTTTGAGTTTGTAAAAAATACCGTTATATGGAAATTGGCGCATTTGTGGGCGGATTTTGTTTATATTACTATACTACTATATGTGGGCAGCTTTTTCGTGGCTTCCCCCACTGTGCGGCCCCTCAAGCAAGCACCGCCCCTGTCCCCACCAATTTGTGCTTTTTATGAAAAGCCTTTTCATGACAGAAATACATTCGGAAGTTTGTTACTGTAAAGTAAAATATGTATTTGGCTACATACACATGTATGTACATATAGGTATATATGTACATAGATAATGTTATTTTTTTGTGGGTACACGAAAATATATTTCGGACGATATTTAATTTTTTGCAATCCAGCCTTAAATAAAAGAGCTCAGAACAAGAAGAAATTTTATATGTTGCTAAAGTCCTTTCAAAAAAGAAGGGAAAGTTGATCATTACAAAATTCTTATTTTGTATGATCACCGATCTGACCTAATGCTCTTATAAGTAGATATGTATGTGTAAATATGCGTGCAAAATTGCATTGTTATTGTTTTACTACGATCAAGCTACGCCCCCTTTTAGCCAGCAATGTAGTGCCCTTGGGCCTTGTCTTCATATCGCACTCGAACAATCGATAAAGTCTCTTGACAAATGTACAAATCGATTGCTGCGGTGAATGGGCGAATGCAAAAGGCCTCCAGAGTTCTTATCTCCGCCAAAAGTAAAGGACAACAAAGTTGAAACAAATAAAAAATAAACATACGTAAATAAATATACTAAAAGCACAATGAAATACAAATACACTCCCACATAGACAATGAGTTTCGAAATGCTGAGAGTAGTTCGTATTTAATTAAAGATCATTTTAAATCATGGATGCCTTTTTTGATGAATTTTTTATTATTGCGAACTATATATGTACATTTGTGCAGCATGAAATATTTTATTTATTTATATTGCTTTTGTGCCGTTGCATCATTGGGTGACGGCTGCCCATTGTTTGGTGGTTTTTAAGAGTTAAAGAGTGGCTATTGCCTTCTAGCTGTTTTTTTTTTTAAAGCTCAAAACGTTCTAAGCATTACTAATAATAATATTTATTTTTAATGTATTTGCCATTCTTGTGTTGTGTCCACATGGCCATTGTATTTATACAAAGACAATCCCCTCCCTCCGTCGCTGTGTCACGGAGAGCGAAAAATTATCACCTAAGATTCAAATTTGCGATTGTAGACAATCGCTGCCTAACCATCTTGAAGAAAAAATATTTTTCATCCAAATTGTTTTTGAATATTTGTTGCATTTTTAGTTAAAAATACTTTGAATTATTTAACTATTCTCTGCATGCTTATGAATTGGTGAGCCCTCTTCGCTCACTGATGTCAAATCTCATTCATAGGGTTAGCCCCTCCATGCCGCCCATTCGCCCCGCAGCCATGTGCAGCTGGTGACTATGGTTGTTAAGTCATTATAAATGTCAGACTGGCGGTCGAAGCGCTCGCATTCCGATGTGGCGAAATTTGTGAACCTCAACGTCACTGTTTCGTCCTCAACCTATTCTCAACTTCGTAGACATCTACCAATTATATCTATGTAGTTGCGCGTCGTCGTAAAATGAAAAGACGACGCAACTGCCACAAGCACGACGTCGACGCAGCGCCGACATTGAAAAGTTGCAAA
>NW_016185869.1:0-4783 GCF_001687245.7 Rhagoletis zephyria | reverse complement strand
TGTTTTCATAATAATTATGAGTGCGAAAAAATTGTTTAAGTCTTAAAGGGCGGGGCTTGTTCAGGACCATTTCGGGATTTGTTGAGGACGACTTTTATAATAAAAGGATCAAATTTAAAGTCTTTGAAGACTTAAAAATATTTATCGCACTGATTGTTCTCTTTTTCTTAAAAAATCGTCAAAATATCTCAGTGTACTCATGCAAAATTTGTATTTCTGCTTCGTCTTGCCACTGTCTCAGGCTGCCGACACTCGCATATTCAATTTGCTTTTAATTTACTTAAGTTACTGTTGCCTTTTTAAATAAAACTCATTCGAACTAAATGCATTCGTGTTCGTGTGCGCATGAATGTTGCTGCAGCTGCTTCTTGCTTAACCTGATTCTTACAACACACCCACATACTTATGTTTTTAAACTCGCACACCCACTACCATACCCATACTCACTGACTCTACGAAAGACTTGAAATTTAACACGCGTTTCCAGCCTGTAAATTGAAGCTGCCGTCTCGTTTTGTTGATGAAATGTGGGCTTGCGAGCTCGACGACTGCGCCAACTGACTGACGTCTCATTGAAATCTGAAATCTGCTACTTTTCTAGTCAAGAAAAGTGGGCGACTTTATTTAACTTTAGACAGGATTCTCGACTGCCAACATGTAAAGTTTTACACTCACGTAAATACTAATGCCGCTGCCGCTGCCGCTAACGTGGCCATATGTCGGGTCGACATTCGTGCTAATACCCGTCTGAGTGTGTGTATTTATAGGAATTTATATTTTAAAAGGCGCACATGCAAGTGGTTGCCACCTTATTGTATACGCCTTTAAAGTTGATTTTTTTGCTTTTTACGTTTTTTTTCTTCGCCAAGACATTGAAGGGTTATAATTAAAGCAATGTACATACATAAAACTTTATATCAGCACAGCAAGCAGTAAAGGCGCTGCGCCGGTACTGGCACTTGTTTGCTAATCCTTGCGCATTTTATATCCTGCGTAATTGCCATAGCCGGTGTCTGTGTGTGTATATCTACTCTTGAATGCCGCATGTAGTGTAAAAACTTGTAATTTCTTAAATTTCAACCTGCAATCATTGGCTTCAAAGCGTACTGTGTACATATTTTTTTATGCAGATTCCTTGCTGAGGCAGGAGGCGGAGTAGGTAACGGCAAGAGCGCCCTGATTTTTTAGTTACTTCTTCATTTATTACACTTTTTCTGGGCTCAGTCGGCTATGTTTACGCAGGCAATTTTACGGGAGAATTCGTATCAATGGTGTGACAGTTAGCGACTCAGCATAAACCAGCAAAAAGCAATTTTTACGCCGTTCACAAGAAAGTATAATTTTTGAAGGCACGGTTCTTGAATATTTAAACGATGTCAAATATCCTGGAGTTAGCTTGATAAGCCATTATTTTGCAATTCCCACCTATGTAGACACCTAGAGTGAAGCAACTCCACCTACGTGGTCTTGTAGGGGACTTTTTAGTCGGACACGGAGTCTATGTTAATATAATGACTCTACCGTATGATAGTTCTTTCGACTTTAGTACAAAAACCTTCCATATGACGCTTTAACCCTTTCCCTGCATTTGTACAATATATTGTACATTTAATTTTTTGTAACATTGGAAGTGTGCTATTAAAAATCTTATCAATATTTTTGAAAACAAATTAAACTTTATGAAGTTGTGGAATGTCCCGAATAGTTTACGTAAATTTCAAAATCGAAAACGTTTCAAAAATATTTTTAGCATTTAATTTAAAAATAGACCATTTTATGAAATTCCCGTGACACGCAAGTTGTGGTAATTTACTGTACAAAAAATACGTGAAAGTCAAGTAAAATCGCTAATAAAAGCACATAGTATGGAAATATAAGAAGCATTTCATCATATAAAATGCTAAAATTAAACTATCATGATTTAAAATATTTTTTTCCGAGTGGTGAAAAAAATGTACAATATATTGTACATTTACACTGAAAGGTTGTAAGTGTTTTGTTCAATATATTGTACAAACGTCCGTAAAGGTTGCGGATGAACAGACAATTAGGATGGTTTTTGCCGTGGTTTTTGAAGAGCTTGTGCTGTTTTGTTGCAGTAAAGGGAGGATTTTGATTTCTTGATCTACTGAAGGCAGAAAAACCGGGATGGTTTATTACAAGGGGTCATTTGTCTTTTATATTGTAATTGTATCTGAAATTTTTCAAAATTTCTTTATATAATTCTCTTCTCATGGAGAAAATTTAAAATATTTTAATGCAAATCTTAACAAAAGATACTTAAAAAGATAAAAAATATTGATTCCAACATATCTGCAGTGAAATCAATTATTTTGTACAAACATAAGTTCATTCTAAATGAAATAAAAGTTTTATTCTGTAAAACTTAGTGAAATATTTATTGAGTTTTCTTGAGTACTTTTACTCCTTTGCGGACTTTTGTACAATATATTGCACAAATTTCAGGTAACCCTAATAGCTACCCAAAACAACTTTTAATATTTATTTTCTTACTTTTGGTATTATGAGGCTCTATGAACCTTGTAATTAAAAGGAACAATTTTTATATTCATCAGGGACGGATTTGACCGGAAAGGGTTAAAGTTGTACGATTTACTCTCGGCCATAGAATCAATTAGAACTTTTACAATCGCGACCCTGGATACGCTTCTGGTATGGAATCTATTGCAAAGGGCAAATGCCCCAGACTTATCGACCGAGCTAGTGGGCCGCGACTCTTTTTGCGGATTCAGTTAGTCTTCTTAGGAGCACACAATTACAGAGTGGGCAAATCCAGATAAAGATTATGCTTACGGTCAAGATTAAGATTAAAACTAAGATAAAGATTAAAAACAAAATTAAGACTAAGATTAAGAATAAGACTAAGGCAACGTAGGCCAACAAAATAATGGGGTCTGGCGGAATCTTTTGAATAAGATGTAAAGAAGCTAAACATTGCTTTTTAGCACAAAAAGTAAAAGTTTGACTGTTATAAACATAAGTTACAAGAAAAAATTAAAAAAAATATACATAGCAAGTAGCTATAACATGCAATTTTCTTAGGTATTTTTAAATTTTTTAACTAGAAATATTTGGAACTGTTTGACTTTTTGCTTGCCTGTGCATTTTAAAAATTAAAAAAAGGTATCTTTCGAAATAAAAGCTTTATTTACATATTATTAAAAACACTCCATCATGCACTGTTTTATATTCTAACGGTTCTAAATTTGCTGATAATTCGTTTTTTGACGCCTTTAAGTCAAAATATCTCATAAACTAGAGCCACTCTGGTATTCCTAAGATCAGATTCTGATTCTGCGTACAAAAATTTATAAGAATCAGTCCTTACTGATTCCGCCGCAAAAATTTTATTGGCCAGTGTAATAGTTCATTAATATGCAGAAAAATAGTCATATAATATGGTGAGCTACATATGTTTATTGGAAAAAGGTAAAAGAGGATTCACTTCAGCTAAATTTTTTAAATTTCAAATTACTAACTGTTGTTACATCCTTNTTCTGCGTACAAAAATTTATAAGAATCAGTCCTTACTGATTCCGCCGCAAAAATTTTATTGGCCAGTGTAATAGTTCATTAATATGCAGAAAAATAGTCATATAATATGGTGAGCTACATATGTTTATTGGAAAAAGGTAAAAGAGGATTCACTTCAGCTAAATTTTTTAAATTTCAAATTACTAACTGTTGTTACATCCTTCAATGGATACAATGGCATAAAAAAAAGAAGAGACAATCATTCATTTATTCCAGTTGGTTCAAAAATTTCAGCAAAGCAAAGTAATTAAAATTTAAAGAATTTTGTAAAAGTCAACTTCTTGCACACTAACAGCAAATCAAGTTGAGTCTTTAAACCGCAAAACATTTCCGCTATTTCGTTGCTGTCTTCTGCACTCACTACACTTTCTAAAAAAGCCTTGTTTTCATATCGATTTTTTGCATGCGCTAATGCTACTGTCCCTTCCTATTTTTCACTTTTCGCTATGCCATTCTCTCGTCCTTCGCCAATTTTATATTTCTTTTTCTGTCCGCTACTGTTATCGCTGCTCCTGCCACCGATTCTTATTATATGGTGTTATTGTAAAGTGTTAATTTGTTCTTGGTGTATTAACGCAGGCAGCCTAGCCTACAGCGCGGCCGGAATATAATCAGCATACTTTTTATGTGAATAAAATTTTTAAGCATATACCGATATACTTATGTATACATACATACATACCTACAAGCAAACATTTTATTGCAAAATATGTTCAGTTGCGAATGAAATTGTTTGCCTTAAATAGGTAAATATGTATGTAGGTGCTGTATTCTAGACTACTCTTGTTTTCATACGTTTGTATTTCTTGCACCCACGCAGCATTTTGTCCTTACTTGACCTATCCTTCAAAGTTTGTCACCCTTTCGTCTTCTCTTTATAGCATTTTTCTTCTAATCTTAACCTTTTTAAAGCAAGTGAAGAAATTACAAAAACTTTGAACTTATTTAAATTATGTATTCTTATGTTGTACATTGCAAATATGTATGTATTTAAGAGTATGTACGTCACTCAGTGAGCTTGTTGTTACTTGCTTAGAATACTTGTCGGTGTTAAAAACTTTATGACCTGCTTATGCGCTTAGATTGCTCCCTGTAGTAAATATAAACGGTTCGTTACGTCTTCTATACAGTTGTCGCTTTGGCCTCGTAGGCTTTCCAACACCTTCTGAAACATATACTTCACAACTTTTCTATGTTTTAATCTTTTTACGTTGAAAATGTTATTTTT
>NW_016185867.1:0-4785 GCF_001687245.7 Rhagoletis zephyria | reverse complement strand
AATTTTGCAAAGCAAGCAAAGGGATTTTAGTTGATTTAAGTGTAGGCTGGTGCTTTTAGCTGATTCCTATTGAAACCAATGGCATCCCCCACTCACCACGCTGCCTGCCACGGCTTCATGGGGCCGTCCTATCCTTGACAATGGTACTGTGCATGTGGAATATGACAGCGCAAAATTAAGCAACGAGAAATGGAGGGCTAAAAGTAGAGCAGCAAAAGTGAATGCCAAACAAAGCATGAAGAAAACAAGAGAGAAATAAAAAAAAGCGCGAAAAATATGCGTTCGATGACAACGATGACAGAGACAGCAGCAACAACAAAACAAAAGTAAAAAAAAAGTAAATGAAGCAGCGTAAATGCAATAACTATGTATAGCAGTAAGAACAGCAATAAATGACAGCTACAACAACAACAACAACAACAAACGACAAAGACACCAACAACGAGCATAAGCTCCAATGCGAGCAACAACAACACACTGTTGACAACAAACGTTGACGGCGACAATAATTATGCGAGTTGCCTGCCCAGAATGGCAGCCCCAGCGGGACGGACAAACAAACGCGCCGAAACGTATGTATGTATGTTGATATCTTTCTAGAAACATATAAGACGTGAAGGAAAGATGAGGAAGGTCCTCTTGGCTGATAGCTAGCAGAGCAACAACAACAGAATAATCTTAAGTAGAGCTGCGGTGTTGGCGACAACGAATTGTTGTGAGTTNCAAGAAGACAGCAGCCAAGTTGGCAATGAAGCAAGAAAATATACGTTTTGATACCGATTTTATTGGTGGTGCATGCGGTTGAAGAAGGGCAACTGAAGTGGGCAGCTGATAATAATGATGTTAGCAACTGAATTGCCAAGTGGAAAAATGTATGTAAGCAAGAAGCGAGTAGTGTTAATTTCCTCACGTTGCCGGAACTAATCTGGTTTCTTGCATTTTATACATTGTATTTTTTTTACAACACCAAAAGGCATTCCACCTAATGATATGGAATTGAAATACTCCGCAGCTAGGAGTGACCTAAGTCCGAAAGCTTATTAACACGTTGAGAGAACGACGGACAAGGCTCATTCCATCTTAGACAAGGTCTGTGAATAGAATCTAGAGACTGAAGGTCAACTACCTCAGGGGGTCATTCATATGCCTACTGTGTTTTTTTTTCTCGATATGATTTGGGAGCCACTTCCATGAATATGTGAGTAGACTTCCATTATTGTGTGCCATCTTATTCAGAGATCTTTCTGAATTGCCTGATTACCGGAGAAGATAAAGATTTGTTTCCTATATATAGTTGAGTTTGCACTTTATAGACTTACTGCTACATTTGCCTTTAGATACCAGTTGTTTGACCGGGTAACTAGTCAAGCGAAGAAGTTCTATTACATCGCATGAGGTGTGGCGGAACTTACTCTAAACCACTAGAACATCGTTTGCGTTGGCGATTATTTGGTCACTAGATTAACCGCAAGAGTTGGTTCACGCTTAGGGCCCATGAGGTAGGAGGACTCCCCCTGTGGGGTGTTCCTATGAATTTCCCTTCGAAAAATACACCGCCAGTTGGTCTTGCCTATTAATGCAGACTAGTGTTCGCCCAGCGCACAAGAAGTTCAGTGGCAGCAGAGGAAGTCTGTTTTGTTAGCTCTGAGAAGCGCTTAATAGGGATACTGGCTATGCATTACAGTTTTAAAGTCGCTGTTCAATGCTCTAACCAGCCTATTGTACAGATGTGAGCTCAGCTACGGCTTCAGACAGTCAGCTGTTTTCAGAACGCCCGAAAATATGATTTGGGATTCAGTTGAAGCCTTCAAAGTATGGGAAAGTCTGGAGCTTCTTAGGTGAGTAGAGACTCAGAGAATATATCAGTGAGCGGGGTTAAGGAGGAACCAGAAATGCTTCAGACTAATTATTAGTGACAGTTTTCGCCTAGCTCTCGCAGACTTCAATATCATCGCTCTAAATAAGACCTTAAGTAGAAGCACCAAAGGCGGAACGGATGACTGTTCCTTTTCCGAACCCGACGATGCAAACGAGAATTAGTGTCAAAGGGATTGCAAGGCCTTTAAATCTAGATATTTTTTTAGCGGAGTTGTCTTTTCTTAATCCAAATCACACAAAGAAGCCAATTAGCTTCCTTGCATGCAAAAACTGTACATACATACATACAAACACATATGTAGATATCTATAAACTCTTGACGATGCCGATATCGGAAACATCGATTTTATGCAAAGTAGTTGTTTGGGCAATTAAAGTTTATAGAAGTGAGTCCCAAAACCGAAATGGAAAAATTTGCAAATTTGTAAAACTTAACAAACCCAATTGAATGAAGCAGGGGAATGAATATATTCAAAAGAGCCAAACAAATTAAATAAACAAAAAACCAAACGAACGATCGAGAGAAGCAAAGATGATGAATATCATCACCGCTCCAAAACAATGGAGAATTTATGCGTAGAACATAAACGAATACTTTGCCGCAAGTAATTTAAAATACTGGCTTTTACTAAGGGTACGTATGTATGTATGTACATATGTGCATTAGAGTGGGCCGAAAATCCGATTTTTTAGAATTTTGATTAGTAATAGCAAAACTATTAACCATATTTTTGCTCTAGAAACAATTTGTGTGAAAGATGGCAATTTTTGGTCAACGTCTTAGGCTCGTCCCCCAAGTCCATCAAAGTGCAATGCGTTCTAAAAGTAAAAATTAATAAATACTTTAAAAAATTATTTTTTTTACTAAAATTGACATTATCTCCGAATTAGTCCGACATATTTTGGTAAATGGAACTTTTTTTGTAGAGAATCGAAGTAAGCTAAGAAAAAATTTGGCTAGCACTTGAACTTTGATGGACTTGGGCGAGCCTAAGATATTGACCAAAAAATCTTTCTCATACGTAGAGTGTTTTTAGAGCTTAATTAACGGTATATTATTTGCTATTAGCAATCATAATTTAATAAAATCAAATTTTCGGCTCACGCTAATGTGCATACATATGGAAGCATGCGCTTTGTAAATATGAGGTTCAAACAATTCATCCAGAAGTCTGCTTACAAAATATACATATTTGTGTTCATGTATATATGTATTGGAATGCAAGATCCGAGACGAATTCGAGCAAAAAGTAAATAAATGGCAAAGAAGTACGCACAAGGAATTAAAATAAAACGTTAAGCGATGCAATCTCTGACTGTTGGGCAAACATATGCAAATTTGTTTGCACTGATGCATATTAATGTACAGTGGTGCGTGTCTTGAGGTTAATGAAAGTAAAAAATATTTTATTAAGCATAATTATTTTTTTTTACTTAATGGGATAGTACGCGGGCGGCTATAATTTTGAAAACCAAAAAAGTATTTTTCATTCCATTTTCGTGATGACGAATATTCCTGAGTTTGCACGCGTATCCAGCGATTAAAAATTGTTATAAAGTGTCGTTCTAAGTTCGAACGCACGCTAAGGAATCCCTTCAGGCCGCTCCAATCCCATTTCTCGTGCTTAAAGTGCAGTTACCTACGGACGTAAAAACGGAGAACGTGTCAGCTGACACGATCTATCTTTTGGGATCTGCGTGTTAACAAAAACTCACCACCGCATGGCCGTGATGTGCCTCTCTCTTTTTCTATCAATAGCAAACTTGATATGTTGCTGCGTACTTCTACGCTACGCTACGTACACGTTCGTGGTTAACCGGGTTCTTAGGGTCATACCCTTAACTACACCTTTTTGGTCGTGATAGTACCGTTTATGAAAATAAAAATTTACTCTAACTGCCGTGCGATCAGCGGAAAGTGGTCAAGGAATGTCGGACCACTGCTTCAGTTGCTGCGGAATACTTCGAAATTAGTAGATTTGGGCCCCAATCTTAACTTATTTGCTAGACAGAACATACCGAGGGTTTTTCTTCTGACAAGGAGGGTTAAGTAGTTTATTTAACAATTTCATGGACATGAAAAGTTGCTGATTGTGAAACTGAGGCAGTCAATAAAAGCTTCTCAAGCTGCCCAAGCGCTGACAGCTCCAATTAGAACTAATGTGACAGGACTTACCATCGCCTTTGTCCTTTATTCCTGTTGCTGTTTGGTTTACGACGAGGTGTAATCAGGCTTAATTGTAAATACGGCCTCTTGAGTATAAGTAAAACCCTAAACATTCTGTTTCGAAAAAGTGGCTAAGATCAAGCGTAAGCGCATTCTCGTTCCACTAATCCAGTTTGTTTTGTCTAGTCGTAATCTTTGGACAGTTTACAATCACGGGATTTTCCAACATATATAGCTCCCAATAGCACTAAACTTGTGGGAGTAACGTTGGACTCGTTGTAGAACTAAAATTAGCCTTTGCCGATCATCCTTTCACCTTGTTTTTTATTTTCTCGTCCCATCTGGGTGTGCCATAAAGCGCTTAAATAACATCATTTAATAATTGTGCCTCGAAACCTAAATCGGGAATAAGCACCGCAGCTGAACTTGGTGATAATTCTAAGTCTGTCCACCGAAAGACCATTATTGTCCTAACTATTTTCAACCGATCTTCGATCATCCGCACTTACTGCGGGTAGGCAGAAAATCCTTCAGGATAGAAAGGTGGGGTTAGGTTGTTCTAAAGGTGGCTACCTTTATCCAGATCCTATATGGGGGTGCACTAAGGCCTAAGGGAGCTTCATTGTGTGTAGAAACGGAACCAGCTGGTTTGTCGAATGATGCTCGCGATTACTTCATCGTCACGACAGCCGTCACTTCTTAGGGGGTAAACACCTCGTATAACACACTGGCTTTACACC
>NW_016185866.1:0-4785 GCF_001687245.7 Rhagoletis zephyria | reverse complement strand
CTAGTCTTCAAACTTTATACTAATGGTTTATTTGACTTTTGTATTGCACGTTTGTGTCAGAAACGTGTTATTTATTTTATGGCTAAATGGGAAAGAAAGAATTCACTTTCCTTCGTTTAAAAAAAATTGCATCACTTGCGTCACATGAAATGATTGATGATGAAGACGTGATTGAGACAATTGGAAAAGTACGCATGGATTAGTGAAAAAGTTTTAAGTGTAATTACTTAAGTGTAATAACTTAAGTTATTCGTTGAATAATGCGATAACGTTTAGCACTTTCCAAAATCTTTCAATAAGTTTTCAAAAGAAGAAAAATATATATTTTTGGAGTGTGGCATGCGGTTCTACGTTTCTTATTTCTTATATGCTGGTATGCTAAAATTAAGATTTAAATTTTCAGTACTAGTGAGTACCGACTTAAAGGTACATTTTAAATGCGCAAAAATGCAACCCTATTAATTAGAAAGATTCTTATCAAAACAAGTGTAGGTTGAATGTCAAAATAAATTTAAGTAATTTTCCACAAAAAAAAATTGTTACGGCTTCTGTTTCTTTCACTAATCGTAAAAACGACCAAATGTATATGAAATAAGGCATAACCAAGCCAAATAGTGTCGTGCATAAAAATCGACTAAAGTGACGGCGCAAATTCCAGCATTTGTATTTCATCATACCCTCGGGCTTTTCGTGCCGGCTCATCAATGAATTCTTGTACCTAATAGCAAACAAACGAGCGCCTAAAATTCATAATGAGCATAGAAGTATCTACGAAAAAAACGCGCTTGTTACTGGAAGATCCCAGATTTCGCATACGCCCTTTGCAGCAAGTAGTGTCTGCCTGTACGGGGGCGCTAATAACAGCATGTTTCAGTGAGTACAAATAGTTGCCGTTTCCAAACAAAAATAAAAGTATCTTGTTTTTTTTTTTTATCTATGCAGTGACACCGTTGGATGTTGTTAAGACCCGTCTACAAGCGCAACAAACCACCACAAACAAATGTTTCTTATATTGCAACGGCCTTATGGATCATCTGTGCCCATGCGATCCTAACATGCCCACACACCTAAAGCCGGAGAAGCGTTTAAATGGCACTATTGTACGTAATATATGCATAAATAATTTCTTTGAAATCAACAGTTTGCTCATAGGATGCTTTTGTGAAAATTGCACGCCACGAAGGCGTTGGTTCTCTTTGGTCCGGACTAAGTCCCACACTTGTATCTGCTCTGCCATCGACAATAGTTTATTTTGTCGCCTACGAACAATTCAAAATGCGGGCTTTGGAGCTGCACTACAAGTATCTGGCGGAAGTGAAGGGCTCGCCACGTGGCCGTGAGATACCTTTCCACATACCATTGCTCAGTGGAGTATCGGCGCGCATATGTGCGGTCACCTTTGTTAGCCCTATTGAGTTGATTCGTACAAAAATGCAGTCACAGAAAATGAGCTACCATGAAATGATATCCACTGTGCGAATGGTAATGAAAACGCAGGGTTTCTTCGGTTTGTTTCGTGGCTTACCACCAACGATTCTTCGTGACGTGCCCTTCTCCGGCATATACTGGACCTGCTATGAGAATATAAAAAGCTTTTTTGGTGTAGAAGAACCAACGTTTGGATTCAGCTTTATGGCTGGCGCAGTTTCTGGCTCGGTAAGTGCAAAAAAAGCAAGGTGAAATGTGAAAATTATCATGCATTACCAAACACAATGCAATCAACTTTTAACAAAACAGTGTTAATGAAGACTCGGGAAAAACACATATCAATAGTTTGTTAAAGATCAGTATTTATCATATATCTTATCTTATCTGTTTTGATATGCGCATTGTAAACTTACAGTTAGCAGCCACCATTACAACACCTTTCGATGTTGTGAAAACGCATGAACAAATTGAATTTGGAGAAAAGGTGCTTTTTGCAGGTAAGCACTTGTGCCGCTTATCAATACTTATAATACCCCTTCAACTTTCTAATTAATTTTAGACAAACCGCCGGCCAACGTTTCCAATTTAAATATACGACAACGGCTTTGGTCTATTTATCGCATGAATGGAATACGCGGTCTATTTGCCGGCCTGGGTCCACGATTGCTAAAAGTGGCGCCAGCATGTGCCATAATGATTTCCACGTTTGAACACAGCAAAGCATTTTTCTATCACTATAACATAGAAAAACACAATGAGGCTATATTAATGGCAAACCAAAGAGTAAAAGGTGTTTGATAGTTAGCGTGATATTATGCCTAAGTTCCTACGAACGCAGAGGCAAGGGCTCGTGGGAAAAAGGGGTTTACCTACATATAATAGAGTATTAATATATGCTGGGGTTTAAAACAGACCTTTGTGTTTAGCTTATAAATTTTACTGTTTATGTTGACCGNGCTTTTATGCAACCCTGAATAGTAAATGGAAGTTGTGTGTGACAGTGGAGTCTATTTGTTTATTTGTGGAATGCAAAAGTGTCAAACTGAATCAAAATAAAAACACGTGTGATCAACAGTGCAGCATTCAAACCAAGAAAGTGTATTTTATAAATAATTAATTGATTAACACAATGTCCGAAGATAAGCCTGAAGCCGCAAAAGAAGAATTAACGCAATCTTCGGTGGAAAACGATGAGCTTAAAGAAAATTCGGCAGCAAACGATGCCGATACAACAAAACCAGAAACATCTGTTACCACAAAAAAACCAGCGGCAAAAACACAAAAAGGCAGAAGAAAGCCTGCAGAGGGTAATCCTGTACGCGGCTTGCCTAAGTCTGGTCGCCCATGGAAAACCCCGAAGCAAAAGTATTATTCCACGGCACACTATATGTATGTACATTCATATTGAATTAACACGTCTTCATTCTAGGTTTAGTACAATAAAAAAGTCTAAACACCGTTTACCATTCGAAAAGAAAATGGAGCTGCGTAATGAACTGCGAAACATTAAGGAAAGATCACGAGAAATCAAAGAGCAACGCAAGGAAGCGGCTGTACAAAAGAATCAGAGGCGCATTGAAAATGCGGAGCGTCGTTTAGCAAATGAGCGTCGCTCAGAAATTGTCCAGATAATCAAGAACCCGGCGAAATTGAGGCGCATGAAGAAGAAGCAAATGCGAATGATTGAAAAGAGGGACATAAGTCAAGTGAAAGTGGTTTAATTGGGACATCGCAGAGCAGGGCTAGTTTAAGTTTTGTAGTTACTTCCTTTTTCTTAATTAAAAATTGGTGTGTACCAGGATCAGTAAGCCATGTGAATAATGTTTTTGAAATTGCATACTTTTAGGCACTAACTGAATTGTTGCTCCTGAATAGAAAATTAAAAATAAAGATGTGGTTAGAAGATATTAATAATTTACTTTGGTGTATTGAGCTACGTACAAACGAGGAGCATTATGTGTGGCATTTGTGATCTATTTACATAGGTTATTTGTTTTAGACATATAAATAGCTTTGCAAATGAAATTTTAACTTGCAGTCACTCGCAAAAGTATTCGTAATTTAGTTTTCTTCACAATATTCCAAATGTTTTCCATTATAAATCTTTTTCGCTTATTTTCATTTAAAATATAGCTCATTCTATAACAAAAACCATATACATAAATGATTCTCACAAACTGTACAAAATTCATAAAAATTAATCACACTTGAAAAAATTTTCATCAAAATTTCAAAATTTTTATTCAGAATTTTTAGAAACATTTTGGGTATGCAGTTTTGTAGCCCATTCAATTTTAGTACAATAAAGTGCAAGTTTCAAGTAGCTAAAAAGTACCGCTGATTTTTTAGAATTTTTTTGTCGAGGGTGTTGCGCATTTGTTTCCATATAAGGCATGAGCAAAATCTATTTTTATTACCTTCCTTTTATTAGCTCGGGATGTACATAACTATGTAATATTGATGCGCCTAAAAGATGCAGCGATTTCTATTCTCAAGTTACATACCTGATCACAGTACGAATGACAATTATAATAGGGAGGTTTTAGTTTTTAAACTATAATTTTATTATATGGAAGAAAATGCGCAACACCCTCGACAAAAAAACTTCTACAAAATCCGAAGCAATTTTTAGACGCTTGAATCTTGTACTTCTAAAATTGAACGGGCTACAAAATTGCATACCGAAAATTTTTCGAAAGATTCTGAATAAAAAGTTTGAAATTTTTATGAAAATTGTATTGAGTTGATTCATTTCTATGAATATTGTACACAGTTTGCAGGAATGATTTACATATATGGTTTTTGAGCTATATTGTCNCACCACCAGGATTGTGGGCATCTGCAGCAGTTCACCAGACTAATAATAATAGCGCAGGTCTAATAAATCACGGCGACCTATGCCAACACTATCCTCATACCACTTGCCCATGATCATATCGATCAACTAGCCCACCGACTTTGCTCCCACGGACCACCGAACCTATATTAACTTTAACAAAGCTGATTTGAACGGCTTCGCGGAAGTTGCCGAAAGCAGCATCGCCGGTCTTCCCACAATCACAGACATACACCCTGGCGAGCGCCAGTTCCGAAAGATGGTCATTGTCGCATCGGCACGATTCATCGCGGAAATCCGCCCAAATTTCCCGGCAGAAACAGCTGATCTAGCTAATGAGCGTAACCACCTATGCCAGGTCGATCCCGGGGAGCCTCGCCTTAAGGATCTTAACTGGAGATACGGCGACTGGTAAATCAGGATAAGCGGAAAAAGTGAGAGGAGCACTTGAAGACCTGCAACTTCGCCTTTCGTATGAGTAATCTCTGGCCAACCATGAGTGGAAATTTCTTTCGATGGTC
>NW_016185865.1:0-4786 GCF_001687245.7 Rhagoletis zephyria | reverse complement strand
CAAAATCGCTTAGGCGGTTACAGCGCCAAAAAAAGAAGAAGAAGAAAGAAGATTACGAATCTGAAGTAATATTTTAAAAATTCAAAATGACGGATACAATATGGCGGAAAATATTGTGAAAAGTAAGCGGATTGGCCGAAACTCGATGATTTTTGGGCTCAGTGATCCCGAATTTGAAGTTAAATTTCAAAAAATCGAAATAACAAATCCGATACGGCAGGCATAAAAAATATGTCTGTAGTCAGTATTCATAAAATGAAGTTTCCGAAACCCAACAGGTGGAGGCTACACTACGAATTTAGACTTGACTTTTTTAATTTTTTGGTATTTTCTTGGTTTTGTTTTTATATTATAATATTTCTACCAATTACGAATGTAAACTTCACTTGTTTTATATTTCACATGTTTTTTGTTTTTCGTTATATATTTTGTATTTTTATACGAATTACTAATTTAGTTTTCGCTTTTTTTATATATTTTTATTTTTTTTTACCAATTACGAGTTCAGGCTTCACTATTTTATCTCGTTTTGTATTTTCCAAAATTGTTTTTTTTGTATTTAATTGAATCTTTTTTGTATTTTATTTGTTTTTTTTCTTTATTAAGTTTTTATCTTTCAAGATTTTTTTTTTTAATTTCACTAAAATAAGGTGACTGAATGCCTCTCTCAAACAAAGGGAATTTTTAAATTTCAGTTTTAAAATAAAGCATAAAATTAAAGTGTGTATGAATGCTATACTGTTCCTCATCATCTCGGAAGATATCTCAGCAACTCGGAAAACTAAAATTTTTGAATTAACGATTAACACATAAAAAAGATCGATCCAAAATTGCTCACGCGGCAAAAAAAAGCTTTTGCCTGCCAACTGTAGTTTGTATTGCCTGATATAAATTTTAGTCATTCTATATCTTGATAAAAGCATTTGTTATCTTTGCACAGAATTTTGAAGAAATATGTTTTTTTATGCGATGTCAAGGGACTGCATAGTAAAAGTCTCACTAAGAAGAAATTCCAAATCATTAAGAAATTGGACAAAAAGTTTTCCAAACCAAATAATTAAACTAAAGATCGAAACGTTAAATATTTACTTATTTTCTTAATAAAATTTTAACATTAAAAATTTTGCTTTAAAAATACAAAAATTCTTTACGAAAAGCGATGTTTAAACAAAATCTTGAGTTTCTTATTTAAAACATAAATTTACTCCAAAAACTTCGCACTGGTTAGGTAGTGAAATATGTACTAAAATTGGCTGATATCATATACCGCACAAAAGAAGGATGGCACAAAACGAAAGCATGCAAATAAAAAATCGCACAAATAAAAGTGCAATAAATACCGCATACGAATAGACCGCATACAACAGATTTGACTATTTTCATAATATTTTTCTAGTTTATTCTAGTAAGAAACTCTATACGTATATAAATAAACTTTAAAATTTATCCAAATTTAGAATAGTTTAACAAATATTCATCAAAATTTCGAATGTTAATGTCTATATAGACATATTTTGGTACACAATTTTAGAACCCATAAAATTTTAGCATATCTCGATGATATTAAAAAAATATTTTTAGCTGTGGGCCTTTGAATATTTTTCGTATGGAGTGATTACATTTGCACATTTTTACATGTATGCATGTATCTTTTCCACCGTACAAAGGTTCCTACTTACATTTCGGGCCTTCAGCACTTCTGGTGTTGCAAGGCGCCATCTGACATTTCCTTTGGAAAGTTTGAAATTTTCTATTATAAACGTATTTGGAACTGTTTTGGCGTTTGAGTTATATTTATTAGTTATAGTCAGAATACATCGATGTTGTGCGCTTAAAAGAAAGCGCATAAAAACTAGTATTTTAGTATCCTCCCAATACAGTCTGACAGCGAAAATTTCCTTGCAAACGTCGAGCAGTTTAAGAAACATTCGATTGCTTCCTTAATGTTAGTTTTTTCCGGTTAAAGAACCATCCAATTGGTAAGAACTATACATATATAGCAACACTCATATAAAAGTTGGTAGAGTGGGGTGCGTATACGTAACCTCCGTGCCAAGGTCCGAGTACAATGAGCAACACCTTCGACTCAGTAAATTAGGCATTGAATTCAAAGGCACTGTCTAAAAAGGCGGTGCAAAGCTGCGTCTAAGGGAGGTTAATACATATGTAATTTAGAAGAAAACAAATATTCAACTTGCACACGCACCAGCACATTAGGTTGTCCGGTATTTACCATCTGGATGACACCCAAAAAGTTAGGAAAATTAAATAGAATGCGTGGCGACTTCCCGTCAGCGTTTGTAGGGGAAATTGCCCTTTGTTGAATTTAATTAATTTTCTTGTGATCCAAGCCAACTACGGAAATGCGTGTTGCATATTTTGCTAAGAAATTTCAGGGTATGTCAAAAAGTTAAAGGTCAGTATTGATAAAATTAATACTTAAAAACTTATTTATAACCAAAGTTGAGACGATGTTGCTTTTTTAAATGTCTATAACTTTGCAAAAAAGTTGCCAATCTGAACCAATTGATTTTTGCAATTTCTCATTTTTAAAACACTTTGTAATATAAAGTCGAAAAAAATCAAACCCGTATTTCGATAAAATTCAAAAATTTGTAATACAAAATGCTGATTTTCAAAAAACACGTACTGATCGATCTTCTTGAATTATTATTTTTTAACTGTCACCCCAAGCCTAGTTGGCTAAATAATTGCAGTGGGCTATTCATTTTCCCGTAATCTATTGTTATCGTTTCCCTTAAAGTTGGATCAAACGTTTGGATACTGGTACACGGCGTATGAGTAACATTTTTTCCTGCTCATATTTCATACAAAAAAAAAGGTTAAAGGGTATTATTCTATAGTGTATTTTATTGTTGTAAACTGAATGAAAAATGTAACCACTTAACCAGATAAGTGATAACCAGACAAGTGCGTGTTTTTATCTTTTAGATTGAGGCTGTTGGTTTGACGCAGTCAGAGTTCTTGGCGTTCAGATGGCACAATTTGCTAGTTTTTCATCAGTTTAAAAATTCGAAAAAGTTTCCAGCTATCCAGTTATCGGGCTAGACTTCAAAATTGTGGAATTCAAACGATTTAACAAAAACTATTAGTACGCGTTTTTTGGAAATCAACATTTAAATTATTATTATTATATTTTCTAAAGGCTAAACTATTACTAAGAATACAAATGAACATACGTACATTAATCCATATAAGCGAAACATGCGTGTATCGCTTGTGATGACAGGTAGCCAGAATATACAATGGCAGGGCACCGCTCGAGTGCTGGCGACGATATCGTCAACTAGCAACAACACTTTGATTTGGATGTTACAGACAAAAGAGGCAGAGGAAGCAGCAGCTCTAGCAAAACTGACACCACCACCGCCGAAGCTGACAACCAAACCTATAGCACCAAACAAATGTAGACATACCTAGTTACATACATTAATATGTATGTATGTCAATATGTACGAAAATTTGCCAAAGCAGCAACAGTACTGTACAAGAAAATCGATAATATTTGCGAACTGTTGAGCTGTTCTTGGTAAACAATTGAATAAACATTGACAGACTGGCATTCCTAGTCGATTCTTGTTTTTTTCATAGNCAACAGGCGTTTGTTGCCGGAGTAGCGTTCAGCGGCCGGCTACAGTCGTCGACAATCGAGCCGCCGTCAATTCTCAAAATTTCCATTTATTTATTTACAATTGAAACTGAATTGACGACGATTGGTTGGTGACGTTGCCTCTTGCTGTTGCTGTCGTTGTTGCTGTTGTTGTCGTTGTAGTTGTTGATGTTTGAGCAGCTTGCAAGCTGCCGGCAGCACCGCCAGATATAAGAAGCAGCCATTATTGTGTGCCGTGTCTACCCGCCACCTTCTCTCGTTTACTTTCAATTGAGAATGCATCTTTTTAAACTATCGAAAAGTTAAAATAAAATTAAAATTATTTTGCTCTTGTATGAATGCCACAATTGAATAACTAAGTACATACGCTTTCGCGTGCTTAGGCTAACCCGCTTTATATTTTTACGTATTTACGTATTTTTCATAAACATTATTAACTTACAAGTGTCATGTACATTAGGGTGGGACATTTTTTTTTTACTAAATCGCATGGTATTTTCTAAATAATGCTGCAGATAGTTCTCAGAGAAAGTGTCGGAGTGAGAGTGGGTCGGAAATGGTTTCGGGCCTGCGCATTTTTGAATGAAAAAATTCCCTCTCCACGATGTCAAATATTTTCACCTCTCCTAAACCATTGGCATATAAAATGTCTGCATTTTAGTGTCTTACATTTGCTTTATTAATTAATTTATTTAAAATTCTATTTGCTGTGAATGCGGGGTAATTTTGTTTTACAACTTACGAAAAAAAATTTAACACTGTTATGTAAAAGTATCTATTTTTCAAAAAATGCGTAGCATTTTTGTATTTGATTATATGAACACAAATAAAATTAAACAATTTTTAAAAAGTAACTACATCTGTTTTGTGAATTTTAAGTTTAAAAGATTAACAAATTTTAAAATATAACGCTTTGAAATTTTTAACAAAGTTTGTTGATTTTTTTCTAATATTACACAAAGCTTGAAACATTTTTGTTAAAGAGTAAACTATGTATGTATATAAAAATAGTTTAAACTATATAACAAAAAAATAAATTAATTTAGTGTTTTTCCGGCTCGAGGTCAATTTTAAAAATCTTTTATGAAAACACAAGTTTTTTTTTTAAAACCATCAGTATACAAAAAATAAATTGTTAAAAAATTTTGCGTTTAT
>NW_016185864.1:0-4786 GCF_001687245.7 Rhagoletis zephyria | reverse complement strand
TATCCATTCATACTAAAATATCGGTACTTAGATATAAGAAGAAGAGATACATAATTCGGGATAAAAGAGAGGACCGTTTTGAAATAAGACAAGTTTTATTCTTTCCTAGAAAATGAAGGCAACCTCACAAACGAGGTTTTGTACTTTAAACGATGATATGTATGTATGTATATCGCTATGTTAGACTGAAAAGTTGCTAAGTCCGCTTTAAGTGAAAACTCATATTTTGATAAAGGAAGCAAGAGAAATTAGAAATGCTTCGTTTCTAAAAGGATTAAAGTGCTCGTTTTATTTCTTCCTGTTTATATTCAATTGAACGCAAATTTGCAAGCTCAAAAAAAAAAAAAAATCGAAGCCTTTTAATCAACCACGAATCCTTCTGATTCTTCTTCTGATTTAGCTTTACCATAAACACGCAAAATATTTTATTCACAGTTTTGCGAAATTCTTGAAGAAAGTGGCTACGAGTAGTTTTTTTCCTCTCCTGAAAAATTTCTAAAAATGGACTTAGCTACTTTTCACTCTATGCGAGGCGCGATTTATGTGAAAAACCCCATCGTGAATAAATTATAATTTTTCCTATGGACTCTCGACGCCCTTTGATTAAAGAAAAACATTAAATGAAGATTTCACTTTTTTTTTAGAGAATAGTTATTTGATTTATTTATCATTAAATTAAATTGTTGTGAAGTAAAAAAGTGTGTAGGAAACATTTTACATTTTATGTTTGTTTGTTTGTTTGTTTGTTGGTTTTTATAGCGATGCATTTTTTTGTTGTTTTTCATTTTTGTTGCTTTTTCATACATACTCGTATGTATACATTAATTAATATTTTATACATATATATGTATATATTTTTTAAATTGATTTGAAGAAATCGTACAGAAATATAAGCGTTAATGCGATAGAAATACAAATACAATTACAATTAGGAATATATTTTAAAATTACAAAATACATTTTCGCTTTAAGTAATAAGTATGTAAATATGTATGTATGTAGATAATAAACATATAATGGATGCTTGATTTAAAACTACGAAACATACATACATACGTACGTACGCATACCACGCGCATTTGCGTGCGTGTGTATGTATGCATCTGGTACGTATGTATGTACATAGGTACGCAATAAAAAGTGCTCGTTTTTTTTTTTGGTTTTGCAAAGCGAATAAGAAACTTTACGCTTAATGCAAATTGAGAAACGCTTACAGCCAATTTCACATTTAGCAATTTAACTGAAAAGTGATTTTGCTATTTTGAATTTTATATGGAAATTGACAGAAAATAAAAAATCATTTTTCATTTAAAATGCTGGCTGTTAGCGAATCAATTGAAAATGAGTGCACAAATATAGTAGATACATACATACATACATACAAACATACATATGTATGTATCTGTATGCATCAGCATTGGAGTGAGCATTTAGCATTACAAAGCTTTATACATTTAATGGATTACTTAGCTTAAATGATTTATTATGCATTGAAGCTTAATTGAAAACTTAAGTTATGCATAACTAAACTTAAAGTATTCACAGCTTCACTGGTTATTGTTTTGTTTTTGTTTGTTTGTATGTTTGTATGTTGAAATGTTTACATGCATGCAGCTCACTTTGTGTTTAAGCAACTAAATAATATGCATTTATCAGTGCGCGCGTGTGTGTATGTGTGTGTGTGTGGTTTGTACATGTATGTATGTGTGTGTAATTGCAGTTGCAATTAATTGTAGCTGAGCTTCACTTGTCTACATATATGTATGTATGTATGTAGATAATTACAGCGACAAAGTACCGGTTGCATGCGCGCGCGCGTGTGTGTGTATCTTTGTGGGTGTAGGTGTGTAGCTTAGCTTAACTTTAGCGGGAGGAGTTTCGCCGAAGTGGCTTAGCAGAAACTAATTTTAAGCATTTATTTTTGTAGGCATGGCGAATTATACAGTTAGACGCCACAATGCAAAAATGGTAGGTGTCATTAGCGGCAAAAAAAGAGAAAAAAAAAATTAATGACTAAAAAATGACAAAAAAAAAGAGATAAATGTGCTTGTGCAGGGCAGAGCAGATAATTAGAGCGCTTTAGTAGCGGCGCAGCAAATGGCGTTCAGCTGAAGCACAAAAAAAATTTTATTTGCGACAAACAAAAACAAATTTGAAAAATTCTAATAATTCGAATATGTAATTCTATTGCGGCTTGAAAAATTTGTTCTTGTAAAAGATAATTGAAATTCGTTTAGAAATAGTTATTGTTACGAAGTTTGTTGTAGAGGAAGAAAACTGTCTGCTATCTACACATACAAGTCAGTGTTTAATATATGTTTTTTTTTTAAATATCTAATTATAATGTTTTCACTTTTTCTAATTGTAAAAAATAACTATTTAGTTTTCATTTTCGTACTTGTATACTTTGCAAGTTTATACGCATTTTTTAGTTGCAACTTTAAATGTGTAATTAATTATTTTGTTGTGAGTTGCAAATGTTTGTCGTTTGCGTTATTTTAATTTTGTTTTCGCTTTTTGCTTCAGTTGGAGATTGTCATACATTTCCAGCATTAGATGATTCTAACAAATTTCCTTCAGTTTTTTTTTTAAATTTGCTTTATTTGCATTATTTCATGCGCCTTTATGCACTGTATGTATTATATATAAGTGTTCAATTTTATTAAAAATGTGTTTGAATAAAATCTGAATTATAAATGTTTTAAATATTTGTTTTTTTTTTTAAATTTCATTTCATGTGCTTATTTTGGTTTGCATAAGTATATTGCTAAGTCTGTACGTCTATGTAGTACTCGCAAAGTTCGTTTTAAAGCTATTTCCATTCAGCTTAAAACCTCCGATATGAATTTTTTATAAATTTTTATTTGTATGCATGTATGTATGTATGAATGCATTTTCGTAGTTCAAAATTGCCTAAAAAACCAAGTCGGTGTTTGTTTAACTATTGTTCGAAACCATTTTTCGTTATTTTGTGTGCATTTTAAAAATAATGATTTTTTATGATTAAAAGATTTATGCGTATTTTTGGCGTTTTTGAAAAAGTGCAGAAAACTACAGTAGTGGTAGGTTTTAAATAGCAACACTTATTGCTACTTTCACTTGTGAACTTTTTGAAAGTTTAGTAAAAAGGTTTAAATTAAAAAAGAAAAATTTAAACTCTTTTGTTAAATTTAGTAAACGATTTTTTTAAGTATTATAGTAGATTTAATATTTTTCGAAATTATTATTCAAATGTTTTTTTTCAAACATGTATTATTTTCAAATTTTTTTTACAAAAGGAATATAAAAACAACTAATATCCAAACAAGTGTGTAATAATTTAAAACTTTTTCCCATACGGAATTTTCTTTAAATAAATATTAACTTATTTACAAATTAATAAGTTAAAAAAAAAGGATTTTTTTTTTGGAAATTGTTGTTTTTATTTTTTCGACTTTTTTAATATCTTCAAATTTTTTATAGAAGGTTGCTATGCAAAAAATACCACTACTCGCGCCTTCTTCAGCCTTTTCAAAAAAGCTTTCAATTATTAATTTCATTTTATGGAATGTTTGTGAAATTTACTGGAATTATTCAATTTGTGTTCACGTCTATGTATTCTTATCTGCGTTTTATTATTTATTCTTTTTGTGAAAGATATGTACATTGTACATAAACATTTACATAAGAATATTAATTACTCAACCTAGTAGTACACAAAACTACATACATCTTTCACAATAATTATAATTTTTTTTTTGCTACGTTACGCTGTGTTGGTTTACTGTTACAGCCACATGACATTAAAAACACCTCACTAGATACTGTACAATATACATATACATACATATGTGGGTATTTTTTTTTTATTTCAACACTAGTATTTAATATTTTTTATTTTCATTTTAAATTGCTACCTACATAAATTTAATTTTTTTTCAGTTATTTTGTGTTGAGTAAGTGTAAAAAATAGTTTAATCGTTTTGTGTTTATAGATTTCATTTTAATATTATTTTTACTTTTTATTGTATTAGATTTTAGTACTTAGTTTCGGAAAGCGGTTGGTTGGCCTTTTCTTTGGTGCAGTTTGTTAAAAATTTAAATTTTCGCTGAAAGCAATCAACACTTGTGAATACTTTAATTTTTTTTCGCATTTATTGTTTGATTTCATAAGAAATTTTCAATTTATATAAAAGATATTTATGTAAGTTTTTTTTTAATATTTTAAAATTTTCAGCTCTAAAAATAATAGAAAATTTTCGTCCAAATATGTACATGTACATATATATAAAAGTGTTTTTGAAAAATGAGCGAAAACATATTTTCCCACTGATGAAACTTTTTCAAACGCATTTTTTAATATTCCTCTTCGAAAACTCACACCGTTTTGAATTCAACGAAAATTTAGTTTTAATTACCAAAACCCAAAAAAAAAATTTCAAAAATTATTTCATCATTATACTTTTTCAACTCGTAGTTTTTAACTTCTTTCTTACACCGAAACTATTTCGATTTATCTCTGATTATAATTTCAAAATTCCCATAGAAACTTTGCGCTACACTATACATGCAATCACACATCGAATTTCTACTGCATCATAGTATCTGTATTAATTCATTTAAAATTTTCTATATCCTACTATTTTTGGCATCTAACAATGACGGGTATTTAATTTTTTCGCACGAAATTTACAGCCAATTTCTCGAAAGCAATATAAGCGAGAAATGATTTAAATTTTTTGAATTTTATACGGAAATTTGACAGAAAATAAAAAATCATTTTCCATTTAAATTGCTGGTGAAACCG
>NW_016185863.1:0-4787 GCF_001687245.7 Rhagoletis zephyria | reverse complement strand
AGTGAAAGTGAGCCTTGGTACACAGTAGTCCGTTGTACTCGGTAGTTGTCGGTTTCTCAGAATTATAGTGTGACCACAACGAGCCGCTTTCCAGCTTTTAAGCCCCTGTAGTCTTAGGGCTGCAAACGCAGCGTATTGTCATCCCATAATATCTATGGGTATGATGTTAAGGATCGTATTCATTGTCATAGTAGGCGTTGTGCGGAGAGTACCACTAATGCAGATCAGGGCCGTTCTCTCCACTTTTTGTAATTTAATACTTTACTTTCTTCTCCAGCACTGGCCACCATACCACTACCCCGTACAGAAGTATGGGCCTCACCACGACGGTGTATTGAATCCAGCTTAATTTTTTATCTAGGACTATCCCCAGGTATTTAGCAGATTCGCTTAATTTTAGTGTGGTCTGTGCCAGCCTCGGTGTTATCAATGGGGGGATTTTGTACCTTCTTGTGAACAGTACAAGTTCTGTCTTGCTTGGGTTTACCCCTAACCCGTTATTTTTTGTCCAACTCTCGACTTCCTTCAGTTTTACCTGCATAATGTCACATAGAGACTGTGGAAATTTCCCACTTACTGTTAGTGCAAGATCATCCGCATACGCAATAACCTTACAGCCATCCCCATCCATGCCACACAGAAGCCGTAGCTAACTACCATACCAAAAAATACTCCGGGAGTGGAGTGAGAGTGATGCTTAAAGCATCGTGTGATAGCCTAGCTGGTGTAGCGTTGACCATCGCTGAAAATGCCAGCGACTTATCACTTCACTAAGTTCAGCGAAGAGTTATTTGAGAATTGCATAAAAAATGCATACCCAATTAAGAACGAGCGAATTACTTTTAAACACAAGTGCGTGTGTNCAAGTGCGTGTGTGTGTTCGCTGCACTTGGTTTATGCGGGAATGCAATATAAATGCGTGTAGGTGTTCGTTGTTCTTTGTTTATGCGGGAAATTCATAAGTCGCTTAATCACATGTTTTAACCTAGATATAAACCTTTTCCACGCCGAGACGAACACTTAAATATGCGTGTTTCTACAATCGGACCACGGCAACATGGAGTCTATCGATGTCAAACGTTAAGCAACTCTATTTTCTACGTTTTGATGGAATATTTGGACGTCCTCCCCTTCTATTTATTTTATTTTGAACATTTACAATTCTATATGTCAAAACACGTTTTTTCTAAACATTATGAGTTGAAGTATTCATAAAAATAATTTTGGCCGCATAAATAGGCCAAATATACCAATGTACAGCGGCCAACAATACAACCTTGGGTGAATTTGGCGACTGCCTTCCTCGGGGATAAATATGCCAGGGATGAAATTATTGGTACACACGCTTTCTAAGCACGCAGGGTTGCTTTTGAGAAACAAAAAATAATTAACTCCAAACAGTTTCAAAAAGTATAGTGAAAAACGAAATTTATTGAATAATTTCACTTAAAATGGTATACATAAATGACTCATTTTTTAAACGATTTAAATAAAACGCATTTCATAACCTTATTTGCGCAAAACGCCTGTGCCAATTGATAGAAAAGTACTCCGGATTGCATATTTTTGACAACTAAGGCTATCTGCACACTTGTCGTCCAATCATAGTTGCGTTATCGTCTCGCCCTGAAATTTGGAGCCGAGCACATGCATTTCAAAGGAGATCTGCACACTTGTCGTAATCGGCTAGTTGTCGGAAAATCGTAGAAGATGCAGAAACGGATAAGTACGTCACTGCCGTTTGCTAATCGTTGTGCATGCATTGTTAGTGAAAAAGTTAATATTTGGATTAAAATTGCATAAAAATCAGTGTCTTTGGCATAAAATCTGTCGAAATTATTAAAAAGTGGATAATTGCAATAAAATTCAATAAAAGTGAGCGTTTTAACTATAAAATATGACGAAATTGTAAAAAGTCTCGGTGTGCATGCACAAAATACATTTCAGGAAAAGAAAAGAAGATATATTACTGAAAAATTATGTCTAGAATTGTTGCAGCACAGTCCATATTTTAAAAGCTGCAGGTTTTTGTAAATATTTCGCGAAAATATCAACCAGAAAAACAGAAAATACCTGCTTTAAGTCAATTTTTAGACGCCAAATGAATTAAAATATCACGACCGAGTGTGCGAAAATGTAGTCGTCATGTAATCGTTGCATCATGATTGTGACGATGAAGTAACTATGATTGGACGACCAATGTGCAGAAAGCCTAAGAGGTAAATGAAAATTTTCAACCCGCTGGTGAAAAGTTTTACAGCAAGAATTACACCATGGAACTTTTCTACTAATTGACATAAAATTACTATCTCAACGCTCGGAGCGCCGCCAGTGACGGCCTCTGCCAACTGATAAAAAAAAGAGAAAATTTGGAAAAATCAAACAAAAATTTTGAGATTTCTCGTTATGAATACGAACGCCATAATTTTTACCTAGCTCGAGGAACCACGCAAAATTTTGACAGCTTGTAAATATGTATACACTTAAAGTTGTTGGCGGTAATAAGGAGTCAAAATCAAAATGGAGTCTGGAAAAGAGCAAAAAGCGTACGTTAGTTGTTAGTTATTAAATAAATCAAATTTATTTGCGAATATTTGTTGATTCTATTTATTGAAAGGCAACCACGCTGAAAAGCTTGTGTTAATTATATTGATAAGAGAACCTGACAGCTCGCACGTTGCCTAAATTCTCAAGTAACATCAAGTGCACAAATGAATACATTGCTTGTATTACCATCAATATCGCCATGTATAAACTTTACCAACATACAAAAATAGAGCTTTCGCACGAGCGTTTGTTTGGTTTTCAACACCATTTTTAATTTTCTTTTAATAAAATCACGATTTGTCATATGCTTAAATTTATTTATCTAGTAATAATGCAGCACACAACCCTAAATCTAAGAAAAAGTCCTTCCTCTGCCATTAAATAGCAGCACACAACGCAGTGCCTTCCTCAATGTTGAATATAGCTACAAGAACAACAACCCAAAAAGNTAAGTCAATTTTTAGACGCCAAATGAATTAAAATATCACGACCGAGTGTGCGAAAATGTAGTCGTCATGTAATCGTTGCATCATGATTGTGACGATGAAGTAACTATGATTGGACGACCAATGTGCAGAAAGCCTAAGAGGTAAATGAAAATTTTCAACCCGCTGGTGAAAAGTTTTACAGCAAGAATTACACCATGGAACTTTTCTACTAATTGACATAAAATTACTATCTCAACGCTCGGAGCGCCGCCAGTGACGGCCTCTGCCAACTGATAAAAAAAAGAGAAAATTTGGAAAAATCAAACAAAAATTTTGAGATTTCTCGTTATGAATACGAACGCCATAATTTTTACCTAGCTCGAGGAACCACGCAAAATTTTGACAGCTTGTAAATATGTATACACTTAAAGTTGTTGGCGGTAATAAGGAGTCAAAATCAAAATGGAGTCTGGAAAAGAGCAAAAAGCGTACGTTAGTTGTTAGTTATTAAATAAATCAAATTTATTTGCGAATATTTGTTGATTCTATTTATTGAAAGGCAACCACGCTGAAAAGCTTGTGTTAATTATATTGATAAGAGAACCTGACAGCTCGCACGTTGCCTAAATTCTCAAGTAACATCAAGTGCACAAATGAATACATTGCTTGTATTACCATCAATATCGCCATGTATAAACTTTACCAACATACAAAAATAGAGCTTTCGCACGAGCGTTTGTTTGGTTTTCAACACCATTTTTAATTTTCTTTTAATAAAATCACGATTTGTCATATGCTTAAATTTATTTATCTAGTAATAATGCAGCACACAACCCTAAATCTAAGAAAAAGTCCTTCCTCTGCCATTAAATAGCAGCACACAACGCAGTGCCTTCCTCAATGTTGAATATAGCTACAAGAACAACAACCCAAAAAGGTTGGCCACTGTCTATACTGTGATCCTCATGCCCGTACAATTTGTATGGAGCATTACATAATAACACGGCGCTAGCGCCGAGCAAATGGAATTTTCATTTATGACAGGGCGTTACGTGTTGAAGTTGGATGCAGAAGACGGAGAGAAAGAGAGAGGACAAAAAAGTGAAAGAGGAAGCGAGAATAAAAACGAGAGGAAATGAGAAAAANCAGAAGACGGAGAGAAAGAGAGAGGACAAAAAAGTGAAAGAGGAAGCGAGAATAAAAACGAGAGGAAATGAGAAAAAAAAAATTACATCGCGTTGATTTGGGGATAGCGCACGCTGACATTCGTTGACAATGGAAAACGCAACGCTTAGCGCTCCAATTTAGGGACGCCAGTTATGTCATACTAAAAGTGAAAGTACATAACGTCCGTTGTCGCCGTTATCGTCACCATCAGTTGTCAGTACATGAACAAAGCTGACGGTGACGGTGACGCACAAATTAGCTCAACTTTCAACTCTGCTTATGCGTCTGCGTCAAGTGACAACTATTCTGTGTTTTGTTAAGATATTTGAAATAAAATTTTTTCAGTTTTATTCAACAATTTTATAATGAGCTCGAGGCCATTTTTAAATGAAAAATTTATTGTGGAAAAGCAACAACAATTTGAAAAAATGGTAGAAGTGATAGCTATTTCGGAAATCACCACATTTCCTCATCAGACTTCTTTCAGTAGGATTCGAACCGACGATCCCACTGACTCAGCCAGTTGCCCATGCACCGCGCTAAGACGCCTTGTAAATTATCGTTTGCTTATTTCCACTATTTTTCATTTTTGTTATGCCAACACAATCAAGCGCAGCTATTCCGCTGCAATTCACTTGATCATGT
>NW_016185860.1:0-4788 GCF_001687245.7 Rhagoletis zephyria | reverse complement strand
GTTGCTGTCGTATGCGATCAAGGAGGTACTAGACGTAATATATGTATTCGATAATTCTTAGCTAGCGTCCATTCTTGTTTCCTTGCACATTTGATATTTCTCTTCTTCTTCGAAAAAATAATTGGTAAAACTGAGTTGGACACCGAAAAGTTATCTGCGATTATTTTATAGTTACAGATTAACGAGGAGCAAATTTCTCTCTCTCTTTTTCTAAATACAAATTAGGGAGTTAGGCTTGAAAATGAGGATAATCCACTTATATGTAAACCTAGTATTAATCAGCATGCCTTCTGTTAGGGAACATCAGTGTAATCAGCATGCCTTCTGTTAGGGAACATCAGTGTAATCGGTTCTAGACTCGGTTGTATAGATTAAATAGCTGTTCCTTTCGCAGAAGGACTTCGCGATTTGTGCTTTACTTGATATCGCGGGAAGAGTGAGTAGAGATACCGTACAACTACTGCGATGAAAGTGGTTTATTGGCTCTAAAACAGCGTTGAGCAGATGGAGCTTTTACCTTGCTCGAGCCTATACAAAATATATAGAAAGCTTAAAAGAGCTTTGCCCACGGGCAAGGCAGTGCCCATCCCGTGCTCTACATCAACGCCTTTAAACCACTGGATTGCATAAGATAAGGCCACCATGGTAGATAGATGTCTAACCACTATTTACAATCAATAAAGACTGTAAAATTTTGTTAACTACTTACTAACTGAGTATAATTTAATTGGCTCTATAAAAGGGACCGCCAACAATCTTAAGAATTTCGCACAAAATTTCCGTAACAAAATCTTTGAGCCATAAAATCGACGAGCAGTTTCTACTACGTGTAATATATGAAAATATGTATGTATGTATATATGTATGTGTACATGCTTCGATAATTATAAAAGAATTGAAAAATGAGAATTCGCTACGCTAAATATTGAAGAATTCGCCGCAGATGTTTAAAGGAGAACCCCAATTAAGTGGTGGCATCAAATTGAATTATCCCGTCGAGTTGATGGTTATAGGAATATTGATATGCGCATGATAGAGCTGATGTGAACACAGCCATACATAAATTATGGTATGCTCTCACACATTTATGGTTAATCGTATAAAAGTAGAAGTTTTGCATGTTGTACTTACATGCACCCTGCAGGAAATGTATCTAACTATAAGTTTACTTGAATAAAATAGTAAAATAGGCAGTTCGATCTTTTAAAAACAATGCATTGCATTAAAATATCTTTTTTTTTAGAAAAAGTGGAACAGCAACTTCTCACTCTTAGCAAGTTTTCAAATGTAAACTTAACAGTTTTTGAACGTGCCACATTTCGCTGCCTTTGAACTGATGTGGATCTAGTTAATATCGGACTGGTTCGTTTTTGGCGATAAAGAGTTGGTATGGAACAAGAACTTTAGTTCGCTAGTTCGGTTATTCCCTACATGGTATTAACGAGTAATAACTCAGTAATGTTTAGTCATTAAATCTTTCTTCGCTTTAATTCATTCATTGTTAAAATAACAAGCTGTTAATTAGCTTACTAGCAGTAAGAAAAGAAGGAAATTAATAAAACAAAAACTGATTGCTAGCAAAGCCAGAACGTATGTAGCCATTGGGCGAGTCTATCAAAATTCCTTTATTAAATACAAGAAATATCAAAACTATAAAAATGCACGAATAGCAATAATAAACAATTACTTATGGGCTATAAATAAAATTGTATATCATAAAATGCACGAGTAAGTTGCGAAATAAAAATAGATAAATACATAGGATGAGTTGCGCAGCTGAGGTTTAGCCGGATGGCAAAAGAATATAGAAGATGTTAGTTCATTGAGTTCAGTGATGGACATACTTAAATACTTTTGTATGCAAAGTACTTGTTTGCATACCGAATTCCAATAAACTTGCAGCCAAGTTCATAAAATATAAACAAGATTAACTGCTTTATAAATCGATTTTTTTAAAATAAAAATGTCACTTTATAGAACTCTTTAAATCTATTTTATTTTCTATCAATAAGGCCATTAGTATTTGTAAATATCAAAATCGCAGAGAGAAACTAAGTATTGATAAGTCGCTTAAGTTGACCCGGTTATAAGTTTTTGGCCGTATATTCAGGCTTTCATTGCTTACAAGAAAAAAAATATCTGCATTATTACTTTCAAATTGAATTCCTGCAGCATTTTGAAAATATCCGCAGGATTAGGGGGTGCTACCGCTCTCGCTCTGGGACATGCGAAGGAATGTCACAGGCTTCAAAATCCTTCGTCGGGCCCTCGTATAAACCTCGCCTACTTTGCCGTTCTCCGCTATGAGACAATGGTGAGCGAGGGTGGCGGTCCAGGGGTTTATTTCTTAATATTCAGTGCTACTTTTGTCAAGGATGCTTAGACCCAACTCCATTGCTGCCTGGGGATCTTGGCTATTTCCGCAAAGGATCGAATCTGACCTCTTTGTGTATGGGGCTTTGGCACCAATACCGCGATATCCTCCACCGATCTCCGGCGCTTTGTGGCCTCCGCCATGCCGTACTGATTGATTTCAAAGTCCGGACTCCGGATTTATTTTCTTTGCCTTAGCAATGTCCTCCAGTCCCTTCGCGAAGTCCTTCTTGGAGAGATTTAGCTTGGCAACGCAAGCTTCGAGTGGTACATTTATTTTGGGTTGGTAACCTGCAAAGGATGTATTCAGACGAAGTCCTTTCCGCGGTTAGTTCATAATACGCTGCTCCCTGATAGACGAGCCTGCTGCAGGAGGGCGTAAGATGCTCGGTACTGACCGGGCGCTGACCTCCCTGCTGGTACAACTTTTGTGAGTAGCACTGGTCTTCGGACTATTCGGTACTTTAGTCCTAGTGCTAGTTGAGGCCGGGTTCATCTGCTGTCTTGAGGGATATTTCTGGGCAAGCTCGGTGGCGCCATAGCTTCAGTTGTTGCCAAGTTTACGGCTTCTTTGGGCTTTAGTATGTGCGCCGGGTATACTGAGTTCGGTTTCGAACGAACTTACATACACAATTGTACTTGTTAATTTTGCTGAATTCTGAAAAAATTACTTGACCATGTAAATGTTCGGTTGATAATTTTTTGTTTTGTGCTATTATATTTTCCTGTAGTGTTAACTTATGGACGGAAATATTCCGAAGAAAAATTGCATTAAATCATTTTGCTTTACTTGCGTTCGTTTTCGTTTCGTTGTTGATAGCGTGAACCAGATCATTGCAAATATCCGACCGTTAATCCTGTAATGAAAAAGATTGTCATAAAATTCTTCGTCTTTAGAAAGTGCAATTCATTCGTAGGAGTTTTTACTCTGAAATTAGAAGAAAAATTTGCACAAATGTTGAATGAAATTTCGAGGTCTAACTTCAGAATCGTTATAATTTGGCTCTCACAGCGCCTATAGACTTGTACCTTGACTCAAATTAAAGGTATTGAATAGCACTGCAACGTACTTGTTGCTCGAGCGATATAAAATTGTAAACAAATTAATCGCTGCATACAAATCATAAAAAATGCGATTCATTATGCGTTTTTTAAATTAACGGTTTCATTTTTTTTTGTGTTTTAAACATTGGAATCGTGTTTCTCGTCGCAAAATCTTTATTATTGCTGTAACAAAACACAAAAAAAAATTTTCCGGTGGATTTTGCAAGTTTTTTTTCGAAGAAGACTATTTTTGACCAATTTTTTTAAGGACAAGGCGTGAAAGGGAATTACTTGAGCTTTCTAAACCATTTTGTTTCATACCAAAATGCTGCTTCAAGGAGTGTTCAAAAAGCATACTGTGCGACGTGTTTATACTCATACTTATATAAGTACATACAAAATATAAACTTCAATACAAATAGTTATTAAGTAGAAAACAATTAGAAAAGCATTTACATATAAAAGGACGTACATAAATATGTACAGATTTGGGATGTACCGGGTATCCGGCAAATATCCGGAATACGGCTTATCCGGCCGTTTTTCTGATATCCGACTATTCCTTTTTCTGATTTCCGGATTTAGATTACAGAATATTCAATTTAAAAATATGGTTCAGATTATTTAATGTAATTTTATAATCAAATTTAATAATATCTAATTAATAGCAAGAGTTAAAAATTTATATACTTTTCATTGTGAAATGAAGCATTACAGCATTATCGGGCAACCACCTATTTCTATTTTCAACATAAAGGCTACTCGATGTACTAAACACTCTTTTTAAGTTCACTGTAAAATAAAAACTGTATCACAGGTTTTTTCTTGAAAAATAAAAGGGTCCTTTATATATTTTGCGAAAAAAGTATTTTATTGTTAAATTTCGACAGATTTTATTTTAATTTTATTAATTAGTTTCTAAATTTTAACTTTTATTTGGGTTT
Organism: Rhagoletis zephyria; assembly: GCF_001687245.7. Lineage (NCBI taxonomy): Eukaryota > Metazoa > Arthropoda > Insecta > Diptera > Tephritidae > Rhagoletis > Rhagoletis zephyria. Next base: position 427 of record NW_016185860.1, on the reverse strand, counting down.
ACCAGCGCTAAACACTTTGAGAGAAAAGCGCAAGCAGCACGCAAGACTTCGTCGGTTAATTTATTCCATATCTTCTATAATCATTAGCTAATTTTCTCTAAATTTTTTGTGGAGTCCTTTATACTCCCCTTTCGTCCAACATAAGGCCCCATACTCAGCAATCGAATAGACTCGGCACTGGTGACCAAGACGGCCACTCGTTCGAACAACCCTATAAAGTTTTTCTTTTTTAATACAAGCTTTTATTTAACTTACTCTGCATGTATGTATGTATGTTTATTAGGGGCAAATTTTTCAACAAATTTTTGACCAACTTCCCGATGGCGTAGAGACTTGAAACTTCACAGTTGGCTCAGAACCCGATGAGATAGGTGGCGCAGTAGTCGAGATATTTGAAAACCCCTTATTTATAAAAAAAAAAAAAAAA
>NW_016185858.1:4459-4788 GCF_001687245.7 Rhagoletis zephyria | reverse complement strand
CGCAATTATGAGCACAAAAGCGAGCGCTCTACTCATGAGCCATTGATGACGAGCTTCCAGCTGTGCACACAAGAGCTTGCGGCGTTTTTTGATAGTCTTCAAAGCGCATAAATGTAAAGTTACAAAGCAAAAAAGTGTGGCACACCGAGCGAGCGCACGGGCACGAGTACACTTGGTGCGAATGTGGCTAAACTGGGCACCACCCACCGCCCGCTGTGTATGAATACTAATGCTATTGTTTTTGTTCTTGTTGCGCGGTTTTTGTATGGTAATTTTATTGTATTTTGTTGTTAGTATTTTTCTTCGCTTGCTATTTTATGACTCAATTT
>NW_016185858.1:0-4434 GCF_001687245.7 Rhagoletis zephyria | reverse complement strand
ATGAAAGCTTCATAATTAAAGTGAAAACTGTGCGAACGAAAAATTTTTACAACATAAAAGGAAAGTTGGCAAAAATAATGTTGCAGCAAAGCAAAGGGATTAAACGGGCCAAGTTAAGCTACAACAACTATGTACCAAGAACTCGCACTTTAATGTCTTTTTTGCCACCACGTAAACTAAAGTGTATGTATGTATGTATATAATACTCGTACTAAATACTGAAAGCATACTCAATCCAATACACTCCTCCACCTCCCACGTTGGACACTTCTCAATTATGTAAGGCTCCTGTGTGGCTGGCTTTGGCGTTCGACACATAACAGCCAACAGCCAGTACCTGTAATAATGGCGAACAAGGAGAAAGAGCAGAAAAAAAAAACACATAGGAAAACAAAATGAAAATTATACAAGAAAATGGTAGATGGATGTATATAGGGCGGTAATGAAATTAGTCAAGTTACCATACAACAAAACACAAAAACAACAGCAACAAAGTAATGCAGTAACTCAGTAACACCAAAAAAAAAAATGCGCGCGCGATAAACGCTTAGTAGTCGCAATTATGAGCACAAAAGCGAGCGCTCTACTCATGAGCCATTGATGACGAGCTTCCAGCTGTGCACACAAGAGCTTGCGGCGTTTTTTGATAGTCTTCAAAGCGCATAAATGTAAAGTTACAAAGCAAAAAAGTGTGGCACACCGAGCGAGCGCACGGGCACGAGTACACTTGGTGCGAATGTGGCTAAACTGGGCACCACCCACCGCCCGCTGTGTATGAATACTAATGCTATTGTTTTTGTTCTTGTTGCGCGGTTTTTGTATGGTAATTTTATTGTATTTTGTTGTTAGTATTTTTCTTCGCTTGCTATTTTATGACTCAATTTACGCTTACCGTTCGTTGTCGTGATGCCACACAACCATGCGCTCACGATAGCCAGGACCGCAGAGCCGGCTACATGGACTCCAGTCATCGGTAATCCACCTGAAGTGAAATGAAAATGAAATTAAAGCAAATCATTTAATTTTATTACAGGATGTGGTGGTGTTTTCTGGCGACGTAGGTGGGAAATTTCGAAGGCAAGCTATGTAAAACCGCTTTTAGAAGGGTGCGCTTAATTATAGCCTGAAAAAATGTATTTAATTATCTTGAATTTTGAATTGATTGGAAGGTAAGCATTTTTATGTGGTCCACGCCTTTCATGCGTGCCAAGAACACAGGAAGGTCGACAGAAAGATTGAGAGCCAGGTGAGGTTCTCAGACATTGACGAGTCAATGTGAACTATCTTGTGGAATCATTACAACCGTAGTCCAGATTAACCTTCATCATGCTATTCGCCCCCCGAAGGGGGTTTAACGAGATGTTCCTTTCGCATGATCTGGGCATCATATTATTTCATAAGCCAGCTACTTATTTAGCGAAATATGTTCATACCCCTACTACTCGGCCCACGTTTTAATTCATACACTGTTGAGTTTTAGTTCATCCACTGTAATCTTTTTTTACATTAAAAAACTCCTACGTAGCCCAAGACAAGCAGTTGAATCTACTAGTTCTACTAGTTTTACATTAGCCTCTTTTTTAGCTTAATAAGCCACATACGATTTTTGGAAAATCTGCTGTGACTTAATGAAGCTGCAGGGGGATCTGTACCAACTTGAGTTAGTAGTTTTTGGAAATACTTTTACTTATATTTTCATCTAAACTGAGCATAATTTCGTTAGATACTCCTTAAGTGCATATGTAATCGTGTATGCCCTTAGTAAAAACCAAATCTGTATATATATTCACAATGTCCCAAATGTCCGTAAAGAATTTTCACATTGCAGCAACTTTTTTGAAAATCATTGTAGTGCCACATAAGTTTCTTCAAGCTGTATAATATCGTTCTTAAGTTATGCACTTCTGCAATGCCTTTACGGCACTAGCGTTTGAATATCAAGGCGCCAGCTATACTTCTTTACATATATACTAGATGCATACTTACTTACATATATGCAGAAGCAATGAAGTTGCTGCTGCTGAAACAAGTTCATATGTACAACTTGTATGCAAATGAGGCAGGAAATTTAAGCGCGCCAAACAAGTTAAGTCATGAAACTTCAGTGAAACTTCAGTGAAAAAGGGAACGCGGCGCTTTGTACAAATTGTGGCGTCAGTATTGGACTCTTTTAGGGTAGAGAGCTAGCTGACGCGTTAACAAGAAATGAGATGAAGAAAATGATAAAAGTACGTTCAAGGCGTCGCAACAATGTGGCCAAGGACAATATGAGTACTAAGGGCCGTTTTCTGATGTAACCTTTAACTTTAAAGCTTACTTTATATTTAAAGGTTGGATTAAAAGTAAAGCTATGTCTAAAGTTAAGCATTTCTATTATCGGTTTATGACGTATGTATCTTTCTTGGTTGTAAATCAATTTAAAACGGGTAATAAAATGCTCTACTTTAGGCACAATCACAAATTTTAATGTAACCTTTATATATAAAGTGAACTTTAAAGTTACAGGATACTTGAGAAAACGGCCCTAAGTAAGAAAAACGGACGAACCGAAGAAAAAGTACTAACAGGAAGTAGTTACATGGTCAGTGAAAGGTGGCAAAAAATGTAAATATACTAATGCATGCATGTTTTTCTTATTCAGAATGCTAATTTCATAAAGCAGAGTTGAAATAATGCAACATGCAACACTACTCCACACTATAAGTAGTGATTGACCTTCGGCATGCCAAGAAGAGTATGACTAGTTAGTACCACGATGTAGAGAACAAAGGTGTGCCACTTGTTTACTTTTTTCTTGTAAAATTTCTTCTTCTTCTTCTTCTTCCAAACTTGCTCGCGTTTTGGCATTTCTCTCTCGCAACTGCACCAGGGTGACGTCCCACAAAAGTCATTCTGAAAAATCCCATTTGATGGGCGCAAGCTTGCATGCAATCATTCTTGAGTTATTACAACAAAACTCTGAACCGTCGGAGATCCTGCGGTATGTCTCTTAAATATTTATACGTGAAGTACTAAAAATTCGTTCTCAAATCGCACTAAAAATAAAATAACCCAGTTATGAAACATAAGTCCCTCAAACGCAGCACAAAAATTGTTTTGGGCATACTGAGTTTAGGATATCTCCACCAAAAAAATCTATCGGAAACGACATGCCTCACTCAGGTGCTAAAATTTTGTTGAACTCTTTCATTTTTAATAGGTCAGGCATCGTTATTGTAAAAATCCTTTAAACTTATAATTTAACTTTTTAAGCAGGTGGTAATCCCGTTAAAAAAAAAGTGCTATATGTTAACCCAGGCCATAAGCTATGTGTGTGCCAAATTATATCCAAAGAAAGGGTAATAAACAAACACATTCTCTCATAAACTTTCAAATTTCTAGGATTTCATTTAACTTAGTAGCCCTCGTCAAAGAGTAATTTCGAAATAAAGACAGTTTTCCTTTAACCGCACTCGTTTGATACCCATATTGAAAATATTTCGCTTAATTTGTTAATTAAACTGATTTTAGCTTTTTGAAAATATGATTGCGACCCTTTTCAAAAATATTATCAAAATAAAGTTTTTTTTNGATGCATCCTCCGGACACTGCTTCCGGAGCATTCTGCGGACTCTGCATGGCTTACAACCATGCGGAGGTGGTAATAGTTGATTACCATTGGCCACAGTGCCTACCCACTACTTTTTGGTCCAATAAATATTTTTGTTTATATACATACATGCAAACATACTGGTCTCCCCTCTCACTGAGTTATTCAATACCAATATGGTGGCAACCCTCGTCAAAAATATTTTCGAAATAGTTACGGGTTTCCTTAAACGTCTCTTGTTTGATGCCTATTTTTAAATATTGTATTTAACTTGTTAAACTAGTCATTTAAGTAATTTCAACATTTCGAATAGGTGGCAACCCTCATAAATAAATGTGTTGAAATAAATCGTATTCAACCCCTTTCTTTTCACACACACACTGTTGTGATATTTTATTTAGTTGTGTGCCAAATTTCATTGAAATCCATTTTAGAGTTAAAGAGCAACAAATTTATAATATTAGTACGATTTTAACCCGCTAAATCCCTGTTTTTGTGGATATATTTTGCCCTTTTGCATAAACTGATAAAAAAGCTGATGATGGAGTTAGAGGGTCAATATTTTCCACGTCGTGTTTTACATAGCTCTGCTGAACATATGTACATATCATATATATAAAATTTAAGTATCGAATGTTTCTCTATGGCGATTTTCCAAACAAATTTCGCTTGTAAAAATTCCGGCATGGCAAAATGCTGGAAAAAATTAATAAAAAATATAAATTAAATGGAGATACTTAAAATTTTACGCTGCCTCCGAACAACGAATGGCTTTATGAGAATTTTTTTAATTTTTTTTTTGCAAATTCATTGCTACCTTTTAGTCTTCTTCGAATTTCTTTGCC
>NW_016185857.1:0-4789 GCF_001687245.7 Rhagoletis zephyria | reverse complement strand
GTAAGTACAGAAAGCAGGGCACTGTGGCTGATTGCTACATTGTATTGGCATAATGGAGCGCAGCACAAATTCCAAGTGCGCTTTTATTTGTTAAGTAATACAACACAGTTGCAGGCTGGTGAGAGTTGAGGCGTTTTCGATTGGTAACCGGCCTTTTGCAAGCGTACTTAGCCTATGTACTATATATTTAAATATATTAAGGAGTACATACATACGTATAAGGTACATTAAGAGGCTATGGGAAGCAGCTAGTAAGGTGTCGTGTGCACCAACCCGAGTGGTTGTGGAAATTTTATTTTTGTAATCCGAATGGAAGTGCCAGCTATAGAGCGAAAGTTATGCAGGAAGAGTCAGTTATTTACTGCACTATCTCAGTAATTTATTTAAAGGAAAAAGAAAACACCTAACGGTATTCTACGTGTAACTGAAGCGTACCTGTACTAATAACATTGAACTTAATTTAGAAAAGGCTCTTGTAAGCGATTTTGTACTTTTCGAAATAATGTTGTTATCAGTTATTATAAACGCCCAAACGCCTAAAGATATGCCATGAAATGCCTTTGTCCGTATTAATTCGCTTGCGTCCATCTTGCTTTAAAGCCGGAAATTGGACCCTACAATTAATAGCAGCTTAGCTGCTGACTACCTTAGAAGCACAATAGCAAATCACTTCTGGAGCTTAAGCTACGCATACTAACACCGTTACTAATTTTGCTATTCACGCTGAGGCGCATTTTCCATTTCGATTTGTATATATTTAAGTAAATACATATATACATATAGCGTATATAACTAATTTAATTAATAAAGTTTCTATTTAACAATGCCCCAAAGACGCACTTAACGAGCACTTAAATGAAATTAATTGCTTACATGGACAACGTAACGAGGCAACAACAAAAACACAACTGAAGCCATCAACTTTGATCGCAACAAAGTGTGTGGATAAGAGGTTATATGGTACGTTAGTTGGTGGTGGACAGTGTTGCCGTTTTGATCCAAATGGATCAAAATGATAAATTTTGCATCGAATTTTTAAACGATACTTTTATTTTTAGCTTAGTATAAATTGTGATACATTTTAATTCACAAGCAAGTTGTGGGTAACTCTTTCCATCTTAAGACTATTATGTTTTTGTGGCAACACGTTAAGTTATTTTTCTTTCACTGAACATACAACCTTTAATCTGCACATGGCATCACTGTTAGCTGCAGACAACTAGTACTGTTCCTGTACTCCAGGAAATAGTCCCTTTACACATTTTTCATATATTTTGCGAACAATTTCTCACTAAATCTTGAAGTGCGGGAACATGCTAATATTGTCGTTCCTTTTCTAAGACAGGCGAATATTGCCGTTCCTTTGTTAAGAATTTCATCCAGGGTAAACTGTTACCGAGTGTAAAAGCTATATTTTCACTCTGTATTTTATGTAAAAACCAAAAAATATTAACAAAAACTGTCAACGATCTCAATTAAAAACTCAAACGGGCATTTTAATTTAAGAATTAGAATTTTTATTGAAGATTGATACATTGATACTTAAAATTTTTTTTCATGATACTTATGATCCATTTTAGGGAATTTGGGTGATATATTTCTTCTGAACGCCGCGGCTACACTGGTGGTGGACGTCGAACCTCACACAAGAGTACTGCACATATACTTTTGTTGCTTTTGTTTCATTGTCAATACTTTTTGTCATAGCACCTAGTATGCAATTACAATATGGAGGAGAAAAAGTGTCTCAACAGTGATGAAGGCGACATGTCCGGCTTGTCGAACAAAAGGAAGAAAAACAAAAAGAAAACTTGTAGCCAAATTGAAGGCAAGGCGACGCAAAACACACTTTCCAAATGCGCTGCGGGGTTACTTCTGCAATCAAATGAAAGAATACATAAAAGCGTGACATACACGACAGTGACAATTAATGTCAAATTCAATGATGGCGCAAACAGCAAAAGGGCAACGCTGTACTGAAAAGCAGTGACAATAAAAATGCGCTTTAATTGCGCAAACTTTTGCACCACGAGTCCACTTACGTTTCTTACGTCCGGTGGTTTCCCACACCACACCTTTTTCATTACTTGCTTTATGTGTTGCGCTCTCAGCAAGAATGAAGCACCTTGAGACTCTCTGTTTAAAGACCGTTTGCCTGGCTTTTATACATTCCCGAAATTACATTGCAGCTTATCCTCGCTTCACACTTTTCCACTTATCTTCTTTCTACTAGAAAAATCTATTTTCCTCGTCGTCTTGTTTAATGATGCTTAACGCTTTTTTGACATCAACAAAAGCCGTAAATCTTACCCTACTCGCACTTCATTCCGCCTAGTTTTCTCATTGTCACTAGCTGAAACTGGCTTTAAATGCTGCCAGGGTTGCAACAATGAAAGGCTTATAACATTTTTTAATAGCATACCTTTGGGGTTAGTGTATGGGTGGCTGTTGTAAAAATATGGCGAAATGCCAGCGCACAAATTTTACTGCCATCGTCCTGGCGCTGATACTTAGTAACAGAAAAGTAAAGTGTTGCAAGAAATAATTTCGAGGCAATTAAATGTTAATTACCTTGTAAAATTACGGCTGATAAATAGAAATTGGCAATTACATAGACAGTGGTGGCGAAAAAAGGTAGAAATAAAGAAGAAATATTTTTCTGCAACTGAATTAAGGTAGTAATAGTGAATCATCAGCTCAGCCTTTTTACTTGATAATTATGGAGGCAAACTATTTTATAGTTAAAACAAAAAATATTTAAAAATCTAGTTCCTTAAACTTCACAACTATTTACATATATTTGTTCTAAAAAATGTGTTTGAGGGGCAGATAAATTTTAAAAGCTACTTGAGAAAACTGCCCTTAAAGTGTAATATATGTAATACTTCTATATTCGCAGTAACAGCTAGTACCGTCCGAAAATATTACAGTTAAGATATATTGTTTTTAGAGCGAGGCAGTCTTATGTGATTATTTTAAAAGTTACACATAGAAATCATGAACGTTTCATCGACAGAAAAAACTTCTACGAAAAACGGTTTAAAATTGTAGTTGAGTTTTCTCTTTAATTTTACTATTTTCATTGTACGCGAGGATTGATATGCAATAAAAAAATGTCGAGAGTGTGTTGCGTGTGCTATCAAAGAATAGGAATGAACTTAATATTACACATGTGAGTTTACATTATAGTTCCATTTAAACATTTATAATGTTGTGCTTGCAAATATTGTTTTTTGCATATTAAGAGAGACTAATGATTTAGTTAAATAATACAAGAAGTAATAAATCAATGCCTAATTGTACTCTGATGTTTTGAAAAGTAAACTCGGGCAATTAACAAAATCCTGAACCATTATAAAGAATATTTATTTTTCTATTAACAAAGTTGTTTCACTTTTTTAAACTACATCTCGGCCCTTTTGTTTAAATTACAGATGGGTCCTTTCACTATAAATTAAATCCGCCACTAGAGTGATTTAACAGTTGTTCGAATTTTTTTGTTCATAAATATACACGTACACAATATGGGTACATTACACAAAAACGGTACTAAGTAGACCGGTACTAAGTAGACCGTCTCATTATTCCTTAGGGTCAAAATTTACCCTTTTTAAATTTTGAATCCGATTTACTTACTTGCCTTAGGTTCGATCAATCCATTTTTTTTTTGCTATAAAATTAAAATTTTGTTTACAATGGAATTTTACATTGTAATCGAAATATTTTTTCGCCATTGTTACCAATTGGACCCGAGAGTCATAAATGACCCTATTCTCACGTAACCGGGAAACTTTCAAGTTTTGTTGGGTTTTGGGAGGAATAATCCCCGTCGAAGCAATACCGCCCAATTCGTTGAACAAACGCAGAGAACTGGAGCCAGTATCTCACAACCAACTGGAGCCAGCACAAATAAACGTGGACGATATTTCTTATGTCAGTATGTACAGTACATTAGCGCAAGCGAACAATCCGCCAAACGTGAGTATCTGTAAAATGTGTTAAATTTGAAGAAAAACAAATTACCACTACCAAAAAATTAACAATAAATCAGCTCCAAGCATTTTGTTTAATCCAAAAACCGTTAAGTTTCATAGGGTTAAAAATGACCCTAAGGACAAATTGGGTTTGTAATTTAAGGGGCTAATGAGGGTTTATTTGCAATAAAGCCTCTTCTTTTACAAAATAAGGCCGCGCGTAGCACCGTACACGTGACATAAGTAAAATTTCTTATAAACGGTATGAGTACCAGGCACTCACGAAATTTGTTGTGTAAACATATGTATGTGTACGGCACGGCAAACCATTAGGCGATTGAGTTTTCGCCCCGGACATTATAACCAAGGCACTAAGTAATGTACGCACTTTTGTTTGCAAAATGCATTTATTTAAGTTGAAAAAATACAAATTCCTTTGTTCGGCATTTATACGCACAATTACCACGTATAGCGTAGTCCAATTCACGAAATCATTTCCACTTAGCGTATAATTGAAATCATGAAATGGTATTCATGCACTCAGTTTCGACTCAAACTCATGAAATGATTTCATGAATGGGCCTACGTATAATTGTAGTAAATGACAGCATGAATTACAACAAGCACATCATTTTGACATAATGCAAGCCTTAAACGTTGCGACACTGTGTTCAGATCGATCCGCAATCAAGTTGGACGTTTTGCTTACAAAGGTTTCAATTTTGCGAGCAACCTCATTGTAAAATCTCATTTTTACAATTTCATAGTAACGGCTTACATTTAAAAAATTCAACAAAAGCACGTACATATTTCGG
>NW_016185856.1:0-4789 GCF_001687245.7 Rhagoletis zephyria | reverse complement strand
TATGAAGCCTTCGGCATAGCCGAAGACAGCGCAGCTCTTACTTGTTTTATATTGTTCTATGTTTGATGTTACGTTCACTGATCATTATATCATAATTAAGCAAAATAGAAAGCCTTCTGAATTTTATTTGAAATTTAAATAATAGGGTTACATACATAAGTAGTTCTGTGAGAAATTTTATTCTTTTCCTTTCCGACACTTTGTGAGGATTCTAAGACCTAACCCCCAATGTGCATGCGCTCGGTGACTAGTGCGCACAGTAGAATCTATGAAACTTTTAAAATTGCACTAAATATTTGTATGTTTGTTGGTCCATATCTACTATGCATACATTTGTATGTACATACATATACACCTATCTAGATGTGTTAAACGACAGTCGCGAGAAAAGTTGTTGCTATACTTGATTCCGCCAGATGCTAAAAATCTGTTGGAGGCCGGTAACTAGTCGGTAGTGTTGATGATTGCGGCAACACGGTATTGTTGCTTCTACATATATACTTACGTACATACGAAATATATACGTTTTTACATATATTCGCGAATATTTGTTGTTCAATTTGTTTTTCTTTTTGCTATGCTCGTTTTTATTTATTGCTATGCTCACAGGTAATGCTTGGATTTGTTGCTACTTGTTTTTAGCAACTACGTTGATCCATTTTTCGCAAGTTTATGTGCATTCATCACCTTCCTGGCGCGTTGGAAATGTCAATTTTTGACTTCTTTTTACCACGCTTTTTTCCATCTTCATTACGTCTAGTCTCTTATGACTGCAATGTGTATATGTGTACATATGTATGTATGTATGTGGTTAGTTTACGCTGGCAGTGGCTTGTTGCATCGCGTGCAACACTGATGCCGATTTCGTTTCTACCGAAAAATGCAACCATCTCTTTGCCCTCTACTCACAAAACACTAAGAAGCGGGCGATGAGAAGGCAACATTTTTTCTAGAAACGAAAACGCTTTTAGATTTCAGCAATATTTGTTANTAAATCTATGTATGTATGTACATGTTAGTTGTTGGAACTTAGAAAATATAAGTAATTGTTTTTTTTTTTTTTTATTTAAATTAAGTAGGTATCAGGTCAATCAAGTTTTGCTTGGAGTGCATATAGCTTTTGAAATTTTCAGGGTTTAGGTTTCAAGTAGTGGTGGTCATTTGGATAGCTTTACTTTTGAATATTTTTTATGTCATGTATGTCATGTATGAGGGCTGTCAATTTTACGCGCTAAAAAATAAATATATTCGCGAAACCCTGGGCCAAGTTTAGAAAAAATGCGTTTTTCCCTCAGACGTCAGAATTTTTTGTAAAAAGCACATGAAAAAATGAATAAAATATGATTACCTAAAAAAATTATTTACGAATTTCAGTCCAGCTTAGAAAAACCGTATGGGTATCAAATTAAAGAGAAAATTCTATAGAATTAAAGAAGAAAAGGACGAGTATGTATTTAAAATTGTATTCTTGAAATTTTAAATTTTTTTTAGAAAATTATATTTTAACTTTCTAACTTCATAAGCTTTATAAAAAAAATTAACTAACTAATTTTTTTTTAATTTTACAGAATTTTCTCTTACATACTCTTATTTTTCTGATAATTTTTTTTAATTTTTTGGAATCAATGATATTTTTGAAATAACAAAGTCATTAAAAAAGTATTCGCGCCAGAGAGAAAAACTAAAAACTGCTGCGTGTGTTCTAATTTTTTTATGATTTTGGCGGACGGCGTTATCAATGCGTTAAGGTTTTAGCCTGAAAGGCCCTCATTGTTCAGAGAAACAAAATAAAAATAGAACACTTTGAAAAACACAAAAACAAAAAAATTCATTTCATTTTATATCCATATTAAGTTGTTTTTAACAATCATGGATCATGAGTAGTTCGACCACTAACACCGTGGCGCGAGATTTTTTTATATTAGATGTATTGGGCCTCACTCATTTATGATGGCTGTATTAGTAAAATAAACCAGAGGATCAGAAAGTTTTTTGCGCTCGTCGACCTTTTCATGCAGGCTCTTGGCTTCAGCTCTCACCTAGGCCCTAAATCAGCCAAGTCGACTTCTGCGAGCCAATTTGCCCTCAAATAAGGATCATCTGTAAAAACCTTGAACCCTACAAAAATTACTTCATAAAAGCATCTCGGTGAAACGCAACATAAACACGAACAGTCATAAAAATGCTATGAATGCTTCAACTGTTTGGTGCATTTTTCAGAAATACTAAAGCACGCAAGCGCGACAAGCCAACGTAATAATTGTAAATACATGAATACATAAAAACTTAATGCTTCCGACTAGGTGACGACGACTAGGCGACGACGGCTAGGTGACGACGACTAGGCGACGACGGCTAGGTGACGACGACTGGGCGCGACGAAAACAAAAGAAAAAGCGTTAAATACCATACCTACCACGCGCTTGTGCACATTTTTGCTGAAGAAAATGCACATTGCAAATAAAATAAGTATTCAAATATTTTACGTTGCTCGCCACCCAAATTGCCCGTATAGGCCTACTCATAATACCATTTTTGTGGCTTTGCTGGCGCGACGTTGTGTAATAAATAGAAAGAAAATTTTTTAAATTTCTTCCCATGAGTTTTTGTCTTCCGTAATAAGCATCTTTAGCCAGTTAACCAGCGTGAAGTATTACTTTGTTAATCACCTATAAGTGGTCATAATGAGTGGCTAAATTGCTTGATTTCATTACATATGAGGAGAAACAAAGTAATAAAACAATGCCATTTTGTGACATAATAAATAAGTGATTATATTTGAGTATTTAATTAATGGCATTATGTTATTTTCGCCATAGCCGAGTGGTTGGAGGTTGCTACGAACGCTACATAGAGCCAGGTTCGATACCTCGGCCGCGGAATACCCGAGGATAACAGAAAAAGTTGATCCTAACCAATAACAAAGCTGTTGGGTTTTGGCCGATGAAGTTGAACTATTAGGAGACGCTATAAGATGCAGTTAGGAGCTCATTTAAACAAACGAGGTAATAATTAACATAGAAAGTTTTACTAAAGCTCCTTCGATATGACCTAGATAACTTTTCTTTTTTTTATGTTATGGGTGCGAATTTTAATTGGATATTCTAACTAGTTATTTCTTTTAATATTTCTTCTATTATATTTTACTAAACTACTCACAACGTTCACTCGCAATACCGTAGAGACTATGTGCAAACCACAGCGGTAATTAAAATCACTAAATTTGGCTACATCATCAAACAAAAGAACTGATTCTATTCATTCGTGCATTTATTTAATAAGGCTTGGTTCAAATGGTGCCGATTGATTGACAAATAGACTAACAAAAATAAATACATACCTACATACATGAAGTAACCAATGAGATTTGAAAATATTTTATTGATTTTTTTTTACAAACGCATATGGAATGATTTGATGCTGTTTACTTGTGATGGAGGAGCTTAAGGCATGCACACATAAGGCAATAAAATACTGTTATGTACGATAAAAACAAATACAAGTGATATAATCTATATCTATATCTAAGTGACATTCGGACCAGTTTTGGCTATTTTGCTTTTCTTTATTCATTGTTTATTATATTTTTTATGAAAGTCTAGCCCATTGGGCCTTATAAATAAAAACTAAGCAACTGCGTTTTGTTAAAATTTCAAACCTTTTACTGAAATTTATTTGGAAAAATCGAATTAAAGGTCTGAAATTTTGAGAAAAAGCTAGTGCTTTAATTTATTCTTAAGGTCCATTATATGCACACAAGCATATATACATTTGTATGGTACAAATTTACATTTCATAATTTGTACAAAAATTATTAAAATGCAATAAACTTTACTTTTTATTTAGAATTTTTAGAAAAATTTCAGATATGCAATTTTATAGCCCTTTGCGTTTTACTACAGTGCAAGTTTCAAGGCGCATTTCTTTATAATAATTTTTTTGGCTGACGGTGATGTGCGTTTTCTTAGACTTCAAGTATGTCCGACAACTTATTTTATATGGAAGAAAGTGCCTCGCACCGTCAGTAAAAAAATTATTAAAAATCAACATCTGAATAAAAAGTTTGAAATTTTTGGCTGTAATAGGTAAAGTTTGTTGAAAAACAGCTGCAAACCAACTTTTAAAGCACCTAAGGAAGAACAGAAATTTTCTTAAGTAGGACTTTGTATGAAGACGTTTTTGCTTTGGGAGGACATAACTTTCGTTTAATTTCTCGAAAAAATGAGCGCAAAAGGCTTTTATGCATTTTAATAAATTAGTTTATTAAAAAAAAATTAACTATGACAATTTTTATTTATTAATCTCGGTGCCCAGCACAAAAAAAAATAAAACTCAAGTTTTAGTTTAATTAGTTTTTATTATCGATATTTCGACCTCTATCTGAGATCGTCCACAGGACTGTTAACCAGGGACCGAGAATAAAAGGTATCATCGAAACGAAATGCCATTCACCGAGTTTGGTAGATATTGATAAATCGTTTACCGAGATACACATTTTTGGTCATAAGTGGGCGGAGCCACGCTTAAAATCCAAAAATTTATAATAATCTAATTTTCTGCTCAGTGGTCACTGCAATAATCGATTTTGAGTCAATTAGCTTCAGTAGTTACTGATTTATCGCTGTTTTCGTGTTTCTGTAAATTACCGTTATATGGGAGTTGGGCGTGACTATTACCCGATTTCAAAGATTTTCAAGATATTTCTTAGCTGGATCCCAGGAAAGGCTCGTACTGAGTTTGGTAAGGATTGGTGAAGCGGCTACTAATATACAGTATTTCATCATAAGTG
>NW_016185855.1:0-4790 GCF_001687245.7 Rhagoletis zephyria | reverse complement strand
CTACATTTTCAGACACAATTTGGAACGAACTGTGAACACCCCAAATGTCTCAAACGTTGAGGAAAGAAAATCAAAAATTACACTCATGATATAAACACTAAAAATACAATTAATCGATTGTCGATTCACGCTTTACAACTACAAAATAAAAAATGTGAAAATGAAAATCAAAATGACTTCTTCCAAATAACTAATGCCATTTCGGAGATTTATTTTAATAGGCGTCTTTTTAGTAGCTTTTTGCGAAAAGTTACTTAACAAGCATTTTAACAAAAGATTGTACATTTTGTTTAAAAAAATCATTTATTTCAAGGAAATTTTTGTTTACTTTGGAGATAAATCTAGTTTGTGGAACGTGAAGTAAAACGGAAGTAAATGGAAGTGACGAAGTAAATGCTTCCAAAGTGAAGTGAAAAACATCAATTGAAGTGAGACTGGGGAGAGTAAATAAGTTCGCGCAGCTAACCACCAGTGTTGCGGCGTCATCATGAAAAAATGTATCGTAACCAAAAAAAAAATGGATTAAATGTGTCACTAATTTTTTTTTTTAAGTATCAAAGTATCAAAATGCTATTTGGTTTCATACCTTTGCTTTTTATTATTGTCAATAATTAAAAAATCAAAAAGGATGAAAATACCTACAGAGTCGGCTTTATTTTGACTATGATTACGCCCCGTTATATTCTCAACAGTTTGTAATTGAAAGTCTATTTCTCTTTTATATTGGACCAATTTTAAAATTACAGTTTTAGATCTATGTATGGGCAGGCAAAGTATATTAAAAATAAAATCACCTAAAAAAATATATTTTTTAAACATGTACAGGAATATAATAAAATAATGTAACAAAGGATTTTTTTGTTTGCAAGAAAATTGTGTTAAAACAGCACAAGCTTTTTTAAAGCCGAAGTAAATGAATACAAATTGTTAGTAATTTTCATTAGAGTTTGAGTAATTCCTTTCGCTATCTTTAACGAAAGCTTAACTTATTTCAATTTATTCATTTTAGTGCAGTTTTAACACAATTTTCTTGCTAAAAAATCTTTTGTTACATTATTTTATTATATTCCTTTGATTGTACATGTTAAATAAAAGCTGTTTTTCTAATATTTTTTTACGTTATTTTATTTTAAACTTTTAGTTTTATTTTTATATCCCAGACATAATGTTTTATTAAGGGCTGATTCTCCATTTATGGATATAGTACATTTAATTAAGTGGCGTCGTTCTTTTCGATCATCAGTTTAGGCTTAGCAAAATATGTTGAGTTCACGTAGCGAAAAAATTGTACGATGGAAAAAATGGCGGTCAGTTGGCAACTGTTGAACTTAGCGTTTCTAAACAGTCAACGGTTAGGCACGGTGTACATTAGAGCGATACGATATGCGATGCGATACGCGATTTATTTTATTACGTTTCATACTTGTTTATATATTCTGCTGTAGGTGGTCCCATATTCGAACTACGTCCGACATAATTTCAAAATGATAATATGAAATTTCGATCTTCCTTTTATTTGTCCCCAATTCGAAAAAGCATTTACGAAGTGCAGGATATTTAAATAGAAACGCGTTTAAAGAAAACAATCTCCTTCATTACTCCTGCATTACTTGTCAACTAGATTCAAGTCGTGTAATGTTCGCTGTCTTCCCAAGCAGGGCGTGTATGTACATATACGCGACCTTGCCGCGCAGTCGCCCGCCGGGCAGACGCTGGCCAGCTGTGCCTTAGGTTGCAAACAGAGTGGAAGCGAAGCCGAAGACGAAGATGAAGACGAAGCCGAAGACGAATTGCTTGCGTTGCGGGCAAGCTGGCGAGTGTACATAGTGGAAGATGAATGATATGAAGATTTGTTTCTAAATAAAACCATTTTTTTAGGTAAAATCAAAAGAAAATAAAGAAAAAACAGCAATTCATGAAATAATTTGTATAGGACAACTTTTGGAGAATTTCGCCACTTGTATTATGTGTTACGGCAAGACGGACAGACATTTTTCAAATATACAAGAATGCCAATTAATACGTTTGATTACATTTTGCCAAAAATTTAGCCAATTTCTTGAAAAACGCGTTTTTTCACAATTGCAAACATTTAAATAAATTGAAAACAATTCATCACAGCAAGCGATTCGTCTTTGAAAACAGTACCGCACTGTTTCAAGCTGACCGCTTGCGCAACGTCTTCATCTTCGTCTTCGTCTTTGCTTGCACTGTGATCACTTTCATATGTTTACTACTGAACTGTTTTTCGTCTTCGGCTTCGTCTTCATCTTCGTCTAAGGTTGCAAACAGAGTGGAAGCGAAGCCGAAGACGAAGATGAAGACGAAGCCGAAGACGAATTGCTTGCGTTGCGGGCAAGCTGGCGAGTGTACATAATGGAAGACGAATGATATGAAGATTTGTTTCTAAATAAAACCCTTTTTGTTAGATAAAATTAAAAGAAAATAAAGAAAAAACAGCAATTCATGAAATAATTTGCATAGGACAACTTTTGGAGAATTTCGCCACTTGTATTATGTGTTACGGCAAGACGGACAGAAATTTTTCGAATATACAAGAATGCCAATTAATACGTGTGATTACATTTTACCAAAAATTTATCCAATTTCTTAAAAAACGCGTTTTTTCACAATTGCAAACAGTTAAATAAATTGTAAACAACTCATCACAGCAAGCGATTCGTCTTTGAAAACAGTACCGCACTGTTTCAAGCTGACCGCTTGCGCAACATCTTCATCTTCGTCTCCGTCTTTGCTTGCACTGTTATCACTTTCATATGTTTACTACCGCACTGTTTTTCGTCTTCGGCTTCGTCTTCATCTTCGTCTTCGGCTTCGCTTCCACTCTGTTTGCAACCTAATAATGAAAACAGCTCCTATAAAGATTTTATTTTATTGCTTTAAATAAAAAAGTTCTTTAAGGGCCATTTGCACCATGTCTAGTTAACGCTAACGTACATCCGTCGGTTAGGCTGTTTTATTGATCAAATTTTTTACCTCGGTGTTGACAACGTCGATAACGATGTTTAACTGGGAGTTAGAATTAACCAGATATGGTGCAAACGGCTCTGTATGTATAGTCTATCTTAAACTGGAGCATTTTCACCTAAGCTAAGGGCCCGTTGTTCAATGTGTGGTTATCAACAGTACACTATTATCAACGATTTCGACATCATTCATATAACATGTGATCGATAAAGCAGTTGTATTGAACCGGAGCTTCTACCTCCGATTTGCGTTAATCAGAAATTCAACAACGGGCCCTAAGCCTTTTGACCACTTCGGTATGTTAATTATAGACAATTATTTTCCGTTTACCTTTACCATCCCATGGCACACAACTATGCAGCATTATCCACATCGCCTTAACAATATCAAACCGTGCCATTTTTGGCCGTATTTTACTTCGAATGGTAATTAATTTTTGAATATGGCAAATTGGCACTTTTGAAAAATAGAAAGACTTCCAACTTTTTTGGCACTTTTACTTTTCTATTTGGCACATTTTGGCACTTTTCTATCCTCAATGTGACACTTCGTAACTTAGTACAGTTGGCAGCCCTCATAGGTACTAACTAAATTTTTTCGCTCTATGTATGTACACTTTTAAGATGCACGCATGTGAATTATGCGTGGCTTTTATTGTATATCTGTATTTCATTAACTCCCTGTGTGAAGAAACCAAATAATGTAATTCTTAACAGAAGTGCCTAAAACTTAACAGTTTGGCAATGTTAAACACTGTTGTAGCTAATTTCTGGTATTTATCTCTAACTATAACTATACTATACTTATTATATAACTATACTTATTATTTACTACCGCCGGCAGCTTTGACAAATTTATAGCATTTTTACGATCTTTGCTCTTATTATGTTTTGACCGCCTTTGTATCAAGACCCCTGGAACATCTAGGGAATTAATTTATATTTTAGGTTACATTGTGATCGTGATTGGAACTATGGTGAAAATTTCAAGTCTTTAGCTTGTCGAGAAGTTAGTTGAAAATCGATTGGAAATTTCCGCGGGATGACCTAGTTAAATAAAAGCTTGTAATGAATGCAGTCAGCTCATTGTAGATACATACATAGTTCATTCAAAGCGTTTTTCTTTAAGCCTTATATTTTCGATCAAATTTTAAAAGCTTGCACTGCATGCATACATGCGTATGTATTTTTTTCTTGTAACGTATCTAGATTTGTACTACGCGGAAAATTTAAGTATCTCGCGAAATGAGCGAAAAAAATAAAGTATCTTCCGGAAATGTGCACAAACACATGTTACTTTTGAAGTAAGTGGATCAAAACGGCAACACTTGTACTCACTTCAATGATCCACGATACCACCTGTTCCTTTTTAATTTGCTCTCCTTTCCAGTACATGCAAAGATGTACGAGTATATTTGTTTTCCTCCCCAACACTTTCCAGATAGTCTACGTGCTGACGCTAGCATCGTTGGATGTTCATATTAGGGATGTTTCGAATGTCATATTTTCACATTAGCGAATGCGAATGTTAGGAATATCATTCAAAAAGCTAGATCTGTCAATTTGTCGTATTTTAGAATAGTTTTCCACCAATCGAGAGGATTTTCACCGAGATGAGCCCGTGTTTCTTTAAGAAAGGCCTTCAACTGAACTTTAATTTCACATTTTTTAATGTCCCTAGTGTCTAAAATTTTTTCTACGTTGCTTATAAGCAAGGAACGGATTTTATGGAATATTATTTTGCATGAAAAATTAGCAGTAAAGAATGTTACTCATACGCCATGTGCACCTGAAATTATCTCG
>NW_016185853.1:0-4791 GCF_001687245.7 Rhagoletis zephyria | reverse complement strand
AGTAGCCCAAGCATAGAATTTGCTGTCGCTATTTATACGCTTTGGTATGTCCGTATATGTATGTAGGTATGTACATACATATAAACTAACTCACACACACTCTACTAAATAACCAAGCATAAGTAGGTGCTCAAGTTTATTGAATGTGTTGACGCTCTAGACCAAAGCGGAAAACACGACGCCGCGGCGAGACTACATCGCTGCGTCAACTTTGACTCTACTTTCGGTCGCCCAGCCCAGCGTTGAGCTCATCAATGGCTGCGAAAACTATTTTCAAGTCCATTTCAACTAAATCTTCAGCCATCTCCGCACTGTTGCGGGCAACCGCAGACCGTTACTGCTTGCCAACAGCACTCAACAGCTGCGCGCAGGGACCCCACTCTACACTCNAATGGTGCACGAAAGTAGCCCAAGCATAGAATTTGCTGTCGCTATTTATACGCTTTGGTATGCCCGTATATGTATGTAGGTATGTACATACATATAAACTAACTCACACACACTCTACTAAATAATCAAGCATAAGTAGGTGCTCAAGTTTATTGAATGTGCTGACGCTCTAGACCAAAGCGGAAAACACGACGCCGCGGCGCGACTACATCGCTGCGCCAACTTTGACTCTACTTTCGGTCACCCAGCTCAGCGTTGAGCTCATCAATGGTTGCGAAAACTATTTTCAAGTCCATTTAAACTAAATCTTCAGCCATCTCCGCACTGTTGCCGGCAACCGCAGACCCTTATTGCTTGCCAACGGCACTCAACAGCTGCGCGCAGGGACCCCACTCTACACTTAGTAACCGCTATGTACCTGCTGCTCCACATGTCAGGTGTGTTTTTGGGCAGCATACTTTGATGACATTCTGTTTTTGCAACGGCCACACACACTCTCTCTTTCCCTCTGCCTGCTGCTCCTCCGCCTGTCCGAATAGTNCAACGGCCACACACACTCTCTCTTTCCCTCTGCCAGCTGCTCCTCCGCCTGTCCGAATAGTTTTGGCCATCTTTATCGCCACTGCCTTTGTGCTGGCTGCCGTTTTTTTTTGTAGTGTCGGCGGTGACGCGGTTTCCTGGTCACATTAGAGCAAACTTATGCAACCACAAAAAAAAGTGTTCTTCCCCTACTTACACGTGTATTTGCTGGCATGTGAGTGAAATTGCATGTATGTGGGTGTGTGCGCATTTGTTAGTGACTGTCAAAGTGTTTGAATTGAAAATTGCTTCTTCGATGGTCACAAAAAGTAGCATAAGTGGGCCAACTAAGTATGCGCCGAAAAGCAAGATAAATGTTTTGTGGTAAGGTCTATGGCAAAGGAGCGAAGGTGCTAGTTTAATGAGGGTTGCCAACTGGTTCGCCAGTGGGAAGTTATCAAAATGAATAAATATTGTGACAAAGATCTGGTTGTAGGCTAATCTAATAGCTGCTGGACCTGAAGCGCGCTGCAGAAAATATTCTATCATTCTTGTACTTGGAGAGGTGTGTCTTAACGCCGGATAGAAATCTCCCTTTTGTATTGAGAGCGAACATTAGCCCAAACTGAAAAAGTTCAAACTTACATATGCCAGCTGATGCTTCTTAATCCAAGCTACCAGGCCGGGCTGCACGGCTATTTCTGGTCTGGTCCTCTTGCGGACAATGGTTCGTGCTTGTCTCAATCTATAAGATTTGTCTTAGACTTAGTGTCATACCTATGGGTTGGACACTGGCGAAGGCGGTGTTCATTCCCGAGGGAGGGAGACTATTCCACGTGAAGCCAAGCGACCTTCGACATATAAGCCTTACTTCCTTCTTTCTCAAAGTTCTGAAAATACTACTGGACACAGCTCTGCATAGTATTTACGTTAGACGTATTCCTAGATATCGAGGTGCATTTAATAATGTTCTCCCAGGGGCTGTTCTCCCCGCCCTAACCCACCTTGGGGTGGAGCACTCCCTTGTAGAACTTGTTCCTCGCCGTTTAGGCGTAATAAACTACGTATATCGCTGCATTCCGCACGGCAGTGTCCTTTTCCCACTCCTTTGAAATCTCACGGAGAATATCCTGCTGTCACGGTTTCAGGGACCTGGTTGCCAGGTCATCGCTTACGCTGATGATCTTGCCCTGACAGAAGTTGGTAAGCACCCCTCAAGTTTTACGCGACCTGGTGCTGTAACCGTTTTGGACACCTAAGAGACAGGCCTTGGTGTCAACCCAGAAACGACGGGCATGATTATTTTTTCAACGAAAATAAAAATTGCTCGGCTACAACTTCCTTCCTTGAACGGCATTGCGCTGACTTGTTCGGAGGAAGTTAGATATCTGGAATGCGTGCATGATGATCACGGTGGTGTTACCCTCAACGCCGACTAAAGCCCTAGAGATCCACTTCACTTTTTACCAGTGGACCTATTTATATGGTAAACTACAGGCAAGCTGTAGTGCTATTAGACTAAACGCGCTGATCAGCTGGAGTGATACGATATTCGGACACTCTAGAATTCTGGAAGATCTTCCATAAGCCCTAAGGCACCTGCACCACACAGTCACGCTCACTGGAATGATGAATCATTTCCATACAAGGATCAAGGGGTGAATGGGCGGAGGATTCAGTCCTGCTTTCATACTCCGACTCATCAGCCATCTACACTGATGGCTCCAAGTTGGATATGAAGGTGTGAAGTGGAGTATACTCGCAAGAACGCTCACTTAGCCTCTGTTTTCGTCTCCAGACCAGTGTAGCGTTCAACCTGAACTTACAGAACTTCTTCTATTAATTTGAATGCAGTAGGTATCTTCTCTGATAGTCAGGCAGCTATCAAATCACGACGTAACCTAAATGAGCTGGCAAGGAGATACGTACCACATGCCGTGTCACATAGTGGCCTAAGTGTGCCGTTCTCCTGTGCTGGATGGGGACAGCCAAGATAACCAAACCTACTTAGTTAGAGGTAAGTCCTCTGAATTGATTTATGCAAAAAGATCGTCCAACATTTTTTTTTAGTTGATCGCTGTTGGTAAGAAAGGTGTACGATATGTAAGTGTGTATATCCACTTCTTTCTTTATGAAGCTTTCTAAATTTTTTTTTTCGTCGCAAAAATCACAAAACTATGGCAACCTTTGCATTAAATTCACTGTTATGGGGATAAACCTTTTATCCGGTGATTGAGTTTGCGGCTGAATCATTCCACAGTCAGTGCAAGTGAGCAAAGCGCCTGACTCTTATTTGCCGGTTTGAATGTAAATCCACTTCGTGGTGGCAAAATTTACACAAAATGAATTTTGCAATTTCGCAATGGCGTGCACGTCAGCTAAGGACTCACTAACGAAACTAAATATTTGTGTAAGCCAATGAAGTTCGCGAAATTGGATTTCAACTGGTAACGCGTGTGGGTTAAAAACCCAATGAAAACACAATTTTTCGTTATAAAAACATTAATTTCGTTTATAGAAAGAATCGTTAATGCGAATATGAAAATATAAAACTACATATGTAAGAAACTACAATGACTATTAGCTATAAAAACGAAAAAGGAGTATGTAGTTTGGAGCTCTGAGGGTAGTGCGTCAAAATAGAATTGTGCTTTGGTGAAACTATGTAAATGATTCCATTAAAACTAAGCTAACAATAATTTCTTTCCCATTCAGCTTACGCCAAGCGGCTACCAGGCATGCACGTAACTACTCGTGAACAGCAACGGTTCTTCGAAATGCGTTGGCACCACTTCCACCGAGTGTACAATCGGCTGCAGATATTCCTCGCTATCGGCGTGCGTGAAACTGCCCAAATGTTCCAGGTGCTCTACATCCGAATCGACGAGCACATAATCGGCCTCGGTTTCGATGAGCACTGCCGTTGCGGCATTGTTATTTTGCGTCTCGGGTGCCTGTTCGGCAGCAGCAGCAGCAGCAACAGGTACACTCACATCGTCGTTTTCTTTCTTGACTGCCTCTTTATCTTGCTGCTCTGTTTCTTTCGCAATCGGTTTTTTGTCTTCTTCTTTCCCATCCGGTTGGTCAGCTGCTTTGGTTGGCTCGTCCGCTGACTTCTTGCCAAAGAGCGCATCGCGTACGCGCGTAATGAAGTTGGGTTTATCGGTTTCACTTTCCTTGCTTTCTTCGCTGGACTTCTCGCTCTCAGTTTGCACTTCAACACTCAGCTCGGTGGTCTCATCGGTAGAAACAGCTGTGTTGATGTCAACATCTTCGGGCTCTGAAATGTTCTCTTCCTGCTCGCGTGCGAGTCGTGGCGTGCTGAGGAGTAGCAACTTGGAGGATGACGGAGCGTTGGACACATACTCAGCGCTACTCAGTGGAACATCTTTTGCAAGGTCATCGCTTTCGTGAGCGTTTACTTTAATGCTAGCCGCTTCGTCTCTGCTCAAAGCTGGCGCGAACTCCTTTTTGCTGTCATTGGTTTCATCGTTGGACTTCGCGGCTGCTTCTGGCTGCTTTGCTTTCTCCTCTTTTTGCTCTGACTCCTCTTTTTCCTCATCTATTGTGTCCAAAGAAATTTCAATGCCATCTACGGTGCTCGGCGCTGGATCTAGCGAAGCTACAGCAATCCTTACCGTTGCATCTTGATCTCTGCTGAGCGCTGCAGAATCCGCCGCAGCTGGATCATTGTTTGTGCTCTCCGGCGGATTACTTGCTCTGGCTTGCGCCACTTCCAATGGCGAGTCAGCTGGTTGCTCAGTGTTACGCAGTACGCCTGCATGTATGGGCGTTGCAGTGTAAACAATGATGCCTAACGCCGCCAAGAAAAACAGTTTGTGCGACATTTTGAATCAATTGTAATGTATGTTTTTTTGGGGA
>NW_016185852.1:3088-4791 GCF_001687245.7 Rhagoletis zephyria | reverse complement strand
TTAAGAGTCTCAGAGGCTTGCTATCGATGAAGACTTTCACCGCAATATTGAAGCTTAGTAGGATCATTCCATTTTGTTGCGGGACAAACGATACGTTTTTCAGGTTGCCGGTTGTAGTTTAAGTTAAACCGATATATTTTCAAATTAAGCATATGGCAGATTAAATTTGTGTGATAAAAACTAGACAAAGACAGCATTTTTTTTCTGAAGTTTTTGCAAGTATTTGCAAAATTAAAAATTAACTGTCAGTTTGTACGGATAAAATTTACTATTTTCCACTGAATACAATTTGATAAGAATTAGACTTAATTTGAGGCAGCTGTTGAGTTACCCGGAGAGGTTTCTACATTAGACTTAATCGAATAACGGATCTCACACCAAATTGCAACAATATATAGAGGCTTATTTTTACAAGATCTTATATGTATATTCAAAAAAGTGGTAAAATTCTGTGCGCTTAAAGTTTTAGAAAAAAATACTAAAAAAAACAAATGTTAATAAAAAATTCAAACTTTAAATACTTTTTAGTTTATATTAAACGTGTGTGTGGTCTCTCAGTCACTTCACTGTACGAGTATTTCTTAAAATCTTCTATCACAAAAAAACATAATTTTCCTTAGCGATGCGCAAATTAGTACTGAATTATTAATATTATGCTGAGGCGCTGAAAACCAATTGCCGCCTGCCGCCAGACATTTCTCACACCTCCAACGTAATCAAACGAAAAGAACAATACAAAAAGGGGCCAATTAAAAAAATGCGTTTAAGCAAACTTTTCAAATGTTGGTACATTCGCATACATGCATACATATACTCACATTCGTGTACGGGTACATATGTATATGTAAGTTTATTTAACTTGAAATATGTTTATTGATTTCGACGGCCGCTGTGGTGTAGTGGTAAGCAGTGCGCGCTTCCACTCCGCGGGGGCTGGGTTCAAGCGCTGGTCAAAGCAACATCGCAAACAAATTTTGAAAAAAAGGTTTTTTCTTAACAGCGGTCGCCCCTTTGGCAGACAATGGCAAACCTCCGAGTGTATTTCTGCCATGCAAAATAGCTTCTGATAAAAATACAATCGCCGTTTGGAGTCGGCGTAGAACTGAAGGTCCCTCCCTTTTGTGTGACAACATAAAGGCGCACGCCCCAAATCGGAGGAGAAGCGCGGCCAAACTCTACCATACATATGTATGTGCAAGCACTTACCTATTATTTCTACATATGTATGCAAATCGTTGGCAAAAAAATTACGCAAAATTTTTTAGTTAAATCATAACAAATGGGAGTAACATTGTTATTATTTTAATTGCGATACTTTCATCACGTAAATTTTAAATCACCAAAGCGCCTTAAACCATTAAATTGTGCAGTCTCTTTTAATCACCTACCGCATACACATACATATGTATGTACATGTGTGCCTGTACTAATACTTATGCACTCATATAACATTCAATTAAGTACTCGCATGCAACAAAATTTATGTACATGTCTGCAGCAATTATTGTATTCATGTGAAATTACCAATCGACAAACAAAGAACAGTGCCCAAAAGGTACTAGTATTGACGCCCCACGCAGCAATGTGTCAAAAGTAAACACATGTCAGGCTAAAAGTGGACACACCCACACAAAAGCAAACACTCAATCAAGCCTACCCTGCAAGAAATGCGGCTAGTGCAGGATGACTTACGAATCACTCGT
>NW_016185852.1:0-3012 GCF_001687245.7 Rhagoletis zephyria | reverse complement strand
GTGAGGTGAGGTGAGGTGAGGTGAGGTGAGGTGAGGTGAGGTGAGGTGAAATGAAGAGAAGTGAACACTTAACTGATATAAGATATCTACATAAATCTTCAGTTGTATCTTTATATTTGTCAATTTAGATAACATTTTTTATCCCGTGTAATATCTCTTTATGTTTATTTGTATCTTTATTTTTTTCTTCATTTGCTTACGTACATATGTTCATCTTTATCTTATCATGTCTTTGTTTTTATCTCGTATTGAATCTTACCTCTTATGCACTTTTTCATCTGGAGATTCATGTTTACCTTTGGTCCTGTAGTAAAGGTAATCTTAATCGTATCCTTAAACTCCTGCCTAACGCCTGTCTTTAATTTAGTATACATATTAAAGCATACATTTGGGAGGAATTTCCGTCCCACCTAATTCCATCACATTCGCTATGTTGATTTTTAGCTTCACTACCGCCACAAAATAATTTTCACTTCAAAAATACGAAGGGTCAGACTAGTTCACAAGTGACCTTAAAAATACTAGTGCTAAACTCAAAACTTTTAAAGCGTTCACTGTGCAAACATTTGAACTAATCTCACCTACAATAGTATGTTTTGTGCGCATTCTAAAATGTTGCTTTAAATCGTCCTTGGCACCGCACCAAAGTATTTCGTACTATCGTTTTCCACCTTGCTTCGTTTCCTGTAAGTATGTGTTGCTTTGTTTTCATAAAACCAAACTCATGCGCATATTTGTGCAATGTAAAAATGTATGATGTAGGTTCATTTGTTCACGAGTACCTACAGTGCGCACACTGTGCCCACTTGTGGCTCCACTTGTTGCTTCGGTACAACGGCTTTTGTCTGAGGCAAACATTGCTGTACCCTTTGCAGTGGGCGCACACTTACAGGAACATTGACATTTACCATAATGCTGGGCATGAATATAACTACTATACTAACTATAATTAAAACAAGAACAAAAAGATTCAACCATCTAGTGTCCTTCGTGTTTTCTATTATTTCGTTTTTTTTTTGTGTAGTTATGGAATTTAGAATTTCAAAAATAGTAACATTAATTAAATACACTTGACATATCAACATTTTTCAACCACCAACCTTTCGGTAATATTCTGTATGTTACTTTAGAATAGAAATTTTCAATGCTTTTGCGTCATTCTTCGCCATTTATTTTTGACTTATTTAGTAGTTAATGCTCGTTCAAGTTGAATTTGCTAGCGCATTCGAAACTTTTTTGGTAGTAAATATATTAAAAATATCTCATAATTTCAGATTGCTTTCTATATATATATAATTAGTATTGAAAGGATATTAAAATACTATTTTAATTTTTCTGAATGCTTTCATAAATGCATACAAATTGTATTTATGTATTAGTATTAGTAGGTTAAATACTAGTACAGGACCACGCTTCCTTGTAACCAACACTTGTAAACAAAATGGTCCAAACATATGGAAAAAATATGGTTACATTAACATTGCGTTATCACTGGACCTGGCCAACACGCTGCATATTATGGGACCCCTAGATAACTATTCCTTTTGGTGCATCGACTGAACTTCATAAGATTTTGTATAAAACGAATATTTGATCATTTTCAAAGGTGCTTTGGTTTAAGTAGTAGAATATGTTATTTAAATGTGTATTTTCATAAAATTCGCTTTGATAATATTCACATTCGGCAACCGAATCAAATTGCCGGTGGGCCACCAGTTTTTGTAGCTTAAGAAATATTTTTGCGAAGCTAGCGACTCAAGATTCTTGAGAATTATCTATGTGTGTAAAATACGATTTTATCGATAAAAAAAAATGTATATCGTATAATACTGCATCGTTGATCGATAACTATGATCTATAAATATATCGGTGAGTAATTAATTGTCGAAAAAGTCGAAGAAATATCGAAAACTTGTATATCGATAGTTATATCAAAAAGTTATTCGAAAATTATCCGTTATCAATAAACACTTATTATTTCCCTTATTTCGATAACAATATCAACAACAGTAACTAAGTTGAGTCATGTTAGGTTAAGGTATGCGCACCACATCGGGCCCACTTGAACCGTAAGCATAACTCTAACTATGTTAAGCAGGATGCTTAGAAGCAAAGCAAGAGTGGTCGCCAATGCCTCACAGATTCTGAAGAGAACTCACCCTATTACGCGCTCTACCTTTTCGACTATGTTCTCACAGAGTAGCAAGTTGCTTCTTTCCCAAATGCAGCGTCACCCGCAAAGAGAATCACCTACCAGCTTCTAGTCTCCAGCAGATCCTTTACGGCCTCAGTACAAAGAAGAGCTGCGAGGAGCATGCTTATGTTCTGACGTTTAACATATTTAGCCTACGATGGATGGTATCACTTCTTATGCAGCCGCGACAATTCTTGTTAAGCAATCACAATGGGTAATGCTTAAAGAAATACAAATTGGTATTAGTCCCATGTTCCTTTCCAATAATGTCGGATACATACTGGAGTAGTCGAACTTTGTGCACAGATGTGCAATTTTTATGACAAATCAGGGAGTCGTAAAATTCGTTTTTTTTTGTAGTTTCAAAGGCATATTTTAAATTAAGAAAAACATAAATAGTGATATACGATAAGTTTAGCAATCAGATGCCACTTTCGAGGTACACTAGCTCAACACTGACATTTCATATAATTTCTACAAGACTTTTTTCAATTTCTTCCTGCATTTACAAGCAAAAACTTGCGAACAACAAATCAACACGCAACCGCAATTTTCCAATTATATTATTTTCCATTTCATTTGCATTCATACACTCGCAATTATACATATGTAAGTATGTATGTACGTATGTATGTACGTATCTTTGAATCTCAGCCATATTTTCTATGCGTCTTCAAATTAATTGCGACGATTAAATGCCATNCATACACTCGCAATTATACATATGTAAGTATGTATGTACGTATGTATGTACGTATCTTTGAATCTCAGCCATATTTTCTATGCGTCTTCAAATTAATTGCGACGATTAAATGCCA
>NW_016185850.1:0-4792 GCF_001687245.7 Rhagoletis zephyria | reverse complement strand
AGGCGTCGAAACACCGAATACGGGACAAATACAGGACATTAAAACAAATGCAGAACATTTGGCGTCCCGTATAAAATATTCTAACCCCTGCAGAAAATTGTGCGACTAATCTCTAAAGAGAGTATTCCGACATTAGTCGCGACTAGTCTCATACGAGTGTTATTGTAGATCAATTAGTCTCGACTCATCCATCACGGATAGGGTGGCCAGATATTATAGTGACATAATCAGTACAGTTGGGATCTCAAAAATCAGTGCAAAGCCATAAAAATCAGCTCATTTTTAAGCGTCTTTTTTATTATTAACCATATAACAACCAAATAACAGCGCATTAAGTTAACAAAAAATAACTAATAGACTTTTAAATACATAAAGTATTATCAATATAAAAATTAATTACTTTAAAACAAATGAAAGGTATTACGTATGTATGCACAGCTGTGCTCACGAAAATAGTAGTAAAATGTATTGACAGGTTTTGAAAATCTTTTCTTTCCTTACTTAAATTGAATTTTTTATAAAAATATAGTTAATTCTACATGTGAGTTGAAATCTCAAACTTTCTGGAAAATTTATAAAAATTGAGAAAATTAAAAAAATGTGTTTTCAATTTCAGTAGAAGACGAGCTCGAGTCAGAATCTGTTTGCATATTTTAAGCTACAAATTTAAAACATATTTAGTTGGTGTGCTTATTAAATACAACATTCACATTAAAATGTTGACTAAAAGGTATATTACCGAATTATCGCTAAACGAATTTTCGAGTACGAATGAAATTTGATAGTGTTAAATATCTTTGTGCAAGTAAAATTACAGGTGGTCGAACAACAAAAATCAAAGTAAAGCTACATACATATATCATATCCAAGAGTCTGTAGTTTGCATCTTTTCCAAATTTTTAGAACTTACATTGCACCGTAGCAGTAGACGTTTTAAGTTTGAAATACTGANAGTTTGCATCTTTTCCAAATTTTTAGAACTTACATTGCACCGTAGCAGTAAACGTTTTAAGTTTGAAATACTGACAGTGGATGTTTAATTATAATCAAAAGATTATCTCTTATTGTCATCTTCTCATTGTACTTAATATAAGATTAACTCACCACCACCTTTCATAAGATTTATTAATGGCGAAACCAGCTTTTCCTGTAAAACCTGAAAATCGTGAAGTTGGGTTGGGTTGAATCCAAACAGTTTGTTATTTTGCGAAATCCTAGGAAACGAAACAATTGCCAGCTGACACCTTAATAATAATGATTTAAATTTAATTAATGATTTCAGTCTGCTCACACATTGTTTCGAACATGTAAACCTCAAGTAAATGCCAATTACGCCAATTTACAAAAGTATTTATGAAATGTAAAAATCAGTACAAAATCAGTACAAACTCAAAAAATCAGTAGATTTTGCGTACTGATTTCGGGCCCTTAAAAATCAGTACAATAGAAAAAAATCAGCACATGTACTGATTAAATCAGCGCCACCCTTATCACGGACATAATTAGAAATCAGTTAGAGCCCGACTCATATCTAACGGGTACTATTAACGATTTAATGTAATATGTAAACACTTAGGGCTCTATTCTAGACTGCCTGTTAAAGATAACTGGTGCTTTGAGTGCCTGTCAAATTTGTCGCTCACACGTTTATAACAGGCGATCAATAAAGTAGACCGGCCGTCAAAATTTAGCAGGCAGTCGAGAAACGGACTTAGAGAAAGAGAGAATTCCCAACTTTTTATTTTTATTTTTTTAAAGTGACTAGCGCTTTTATACCCATTCGGGTATAAACGGGATTAATTAGTATTCTCATAGGACATGCTCGAACAAAAACGAATATAATTCTAAAGATATATCACCAGAAAAGACTGAAAATTCGCTTCAGATAATGCGCTCTTTAAAATACATTTATGCAACTTTTAAAAAATAAATAAACGTTTAAATGTGCATAAATTGCACTTCATTTACATAAAATTAACAAAGAACTCAAACATTTTTCACCGATTTCAAAAAAANAGAAAAAAATCAGCACATGTACTGATTAAATCAGCGCATCTGGCCACCCTTATCACTGACATAATTAGAAATCAGTTAGAGCCCGACTCATATCTAACGGGTACTATTAACGATTTAATGTAATATGTACACACTTAGGGCTCTATTCTAGATTCAGATAATGCGCTCTTTAAAATACATTTATGCAACTTTTAAAAAATAAATAAACGTTTAAATGTGCATAAATTGCACTTTATTTACATAAAATTAACAAAGAACTCAAACATTTTTCACCGATTTCAAAAAAAGGGGGGGGTTATCAATTCGTCGGAATATTTGTTTTCCTTTTTTATTTATGCTACCGTATAACTTTGAACCACGTGAACCGATGTCAGTAATTCCTTTTTTATTGGATAGATGGTACCTCGAGGGTCGGCTCGTAATTTGGTTTAGATCCGATAATTGGATCATGAAAAAATTAACGGTACTCCTAAATTTGTATATGAGAATTGAAGTCGGTTGTGTTTTTTGCTTCAAAATTACTTTTTTAATAAAAAGTTCTATAAAACAAGATGTGCTCAACTTTCAAAAGTAAAAAAAAATTTTAAAAAAGAGTTTCACGGCCTAATTATGCAAAACGCCGTGACACTTTTCGTCTCAGTCACTCACATTCACATTCACCAAGAAGTTCGTATTATACAACCTTTTACGTTTTCGGGATCACCCTGTTGCATAGTCACTACGGCTGTCAAACAGATGTTTACAAATTACGTAGCCCCTTCGGCAACCTTTTTTTGCTGTAATTTCGAAAAAATTTGCATTGTTTTTTTTTCGAAAGAAAGCTGTGTCACTGAGTGGGTAACACTGCGATGCCGAACAGCTGACCAAGGGGTGCAAATCACAAATAAAAATAAACAAAAGCGCGAAATAGTAAAGCAGAATATATTTATCAGCGAGAAGGTAAAAAGGTGACTTATATATTTAAAACTGTGTTATGTGTATTGCTGCTCCCTATTCAGATACTATTTTCGATCTGAGGCTATCTATCTGACACCAGCGATAGTGATGAGGAAGGCAATGCGACCTTTATGCGGGCAAGTAAACGAATGCTCCGAGACGATTCTAATCTACTTGAAATTTCTGACAGAGAGTAGGTTTATTTAAGTATTATATACCTTCGGCTGAGTGGAAGATCGCCCTATCTCGACTGCCGGTTCGAAAACTCCTTATCTCATCAAATGGTTGAAGAATGCCTTGTTGCAGAATTTGATTGAAGCTGGCGATATACATATTGAATATATAGTGAGATAAGGCGTTTTTAAAGCAGCAGTTGAAGCAGGGAGTTTTTGAACCATTTGCTGAGATTGGCCATTGTTCAACCATAGAGTGATCTTCCACTCAGTCGTCGATATGCGAGTTATTAAACTAATGTATAAACCAGAGCTGTAAAATGATTGAATAAGTAGGATCTGCATTCACTCGACATTCTTTTCAAAATTTTGATTGTTTGTTTGTATAAAAAAAACCTCATACCTGAGTGGCTTAAAATGCTTGAAAACAAATAAACTGTGTTGTGTTATTGAATGGTAGATTGACATTGCTGGTATATGGCGCAGAAGCACGGACAATGACAACATCCGATGAGGCGGCTCTTGGAGTGTTTGAGATAAAGATTTTGCGGAAGATTTACGGGCCTTTATGCGTAGGCGACGGCGAGTACCGCAGACGATGGAACGATGAGCTATATGAGCTTTACAACGACATGGACATAGTGCAGCGAATAAAAATACAGCGGCTCCGCTGGATTGGCCATGCCGTTCGAATGGACACCGACGCTCCAGCTCTGAAAGTATTCAACTCGAAACCCGCTGGTGGTAGCAGAGGAAGAGGGAGGCCCCCACTGCGATAGAAAGATCAGGTGGAGAAGGACTTGGCTTCACTTGGCGTTTCCAATTGGCGTCAGTTGGCACAGAAGAGAAACGACTGGCGTGCTTTGCTAAACTCGGCCAAAATCGCTTAGGCGGTTACAGCGCGAAAAAATGAAGAAGAAGAGAGAACACGAAGCATTTATATTATAATAGGAAAGGCTATTATAGTATAAATGCAATGGTAGTAAGTGATTTTTGCTTGTTTTTACTAAGGAAACTAATTTCTACGTACATATATATTTAGGATTTGTGATCATGCACTTTGCATACGATACGTTGACGCCAGGTTTCCAGGATCAAACCACGACGCATTTGTTTGGAGTGCAAGCAGGCTGAAGTTTTTTTCAAGTCACAGATTGACTCTGGCGAACGAAACACTTGACTCTTAGGTAAGACAAAAGGAAACTCCTAAATAATATTTACTTCTGTATTTTTCAATTTCAATTTCAAGTTTTGGTGATTCCGGTTACCAGCTTATGCCATACCTGATGACACCTTTCCGTAGTTCTGGCAATTCAGCGTGAAATTGTCCAAAGGCCGCAACGTTGTAGAAAGGTGTTTTGTGATTTAAAAAAAACAGATTCCGTTGCATAATTGGGGAAAGAGGGTTGCATTGCAGTCCGGAAAAGACAACCCAAATTATTAATGTATGTTGCGCTTTACCCAATATTTGTATATTTTACAAAGATGAGTGGGTACAGGTCGAATAGGATGATATTGCATACGTAGAAGAATTCAGGAGTAACATATCACTTGAAGCGAGAAGCATCAGGCAAAGGCTCGCAGAAAGTTTGCTGTAGAGCATTATCCCTATACAAATAAAAATAAAAAAATGTAATTATAATTTAAATTTCTTGTACTGTTGGCCA
>NW_016185849.1:0-4792 GCF_001687245.7 Rhagoletis zephyria | reverse complement strand
GGACTTCGATTTGCAGTTGGAATTGCATTTGCAAATTTTTTGCTTACTGCCATGCAAAGCGTGTGCATTTTATTGTTGTGATTTTACAAATGCAAAGAATATGCAAATCCAAGAGCGTATCGAAATATGTATCTGAAGTCAGGCATTGATTTTGCTTTAATTATTAGGTTTTCATTAAATAACGTAATTTCATCAAAACAAAAAGCAGGAACTGCTGTTGGCATCGCTGAAGTTTTATTTGCCACTGCAAATTAGAAACTCTGCTGTTGTACAAAGTTTACGTATTTACATGGTTTTTGTTAGACTAGGCTTTATTTTTACAAAAAAATTAATTACTTTTAAACGAACAAAAAGAAAACTATGAATACTGATGCTCTAATCAAGTGACCTGCAGTATATGTATATCGTTACCTTAATATAGAAAGGCCCTAACTCATTTTCATTTCGAGTTCAGATTTATACAAAATCTGTCAAATAGCTCACAATATATCTAATAGAAATTGAAAACAAATATTACAGCGTTAGATAAAAATATTATGTTTAATAAAAAGTTGTACATTGAAGGTACTCATCTTCAAAGTTGAATATCTCTGTCATTAGTTAAGCTATTTAGATAAAACTAAAAATAATTAAAACACAGATACTTCGGTTTCATGCCAACAATAAAGACTTATCTCAAATAAATACGCTTACCTTACGTTGTGTATGCTCTAAAATACAACAAACTCTCTGAATAGAAGGCTTGGAGACATGCCAGATACCGAGGGTTGCTGAACTTAATACTAATTTGTATTAAATAGTTAACTTTTTAACCAGTTAATCATTTTGAACTTAGTGGAAAATTTTTTGTTTGCTTTCGAAAAATGGTGATTCTTTGGTTTGTTACAGTTTCAGAGCTAAGCGTAGTCATTCGAGATAAATACGTTCAATGTACAACTTTTTTTTTGGTTCACTGTATCTATGTTAATATATGTGATATGTATGTACATTCACATTTGGTAGCACATATAAATTTTGGTCCCGATTGGAGTCGCTATAGTAGTAGCGATTTTAGGTACTAGATGAAAACAATAATATTAATTTTTTGAGTCTCCATAGAGGAATCTTAACTTTGGCCCCTGTCCGACACACCTTAACCGTCTCCAATGGTTTGCAACTTACTCCAACGCGCACAAAGGCGCAACAGGAAAAATCTGCGAACAAATGGTTCATTAGGTTTTGAAACAACAAAGAGCTGGTTGCAACTTACTCATCTGCACGATGGTGCACACAATCAAATTCGGCTGCAGCTGCAGTTCCCCAGAGGATGCTGCAAATGGAATGGTTCATGAATAAAGTCAAAATAATATGTTTTAGCTTACGTGTATTAGCTCTTAATCACAATACCAGCACAGGTCGGCCAGGAAACAGTAAGGAAATGGCCTAATAAATGCAAAACCAACCTATAACACCTTTCATTATTGCATCAAGGTTTTATT
Organism: Rhagoletis zephyria; assembly: GCF_001687245.7. NCBI lineage: Eukaryota > Metazoa > Arthropoda > Insecta > Diptera > Tephritidae > Rhagoletis > Rhagoletis zephyria. Next base: position 3,314 of record NW_016185849.1, on the reverse strand, counting down.
TATAGTAACTTCGTTTTGACATTTGACATGAGAACCCTGCACCGCCACCAAAGATTACAACACATTTACATGTGGAGCTTTTAAAGAAAAATTGTGCCGAGTTTCAACTCAGCATTGATTTATATTTTGATTCATGCATTTCCACAACATCCTGGACAGCCCTACTATGTTTTTTAATCCCACTGGGCGATACTAGTTTTAATAAAAAATCCAAGCAGGGTGTTGAGTTATTTAAGTAAAGGTGTCTTTTATCCACTGGACCTCTTCCATTCTCAAAGGTATTCCACATTTCTTGCGCATATAACTGCGGCTATGGCGACCACAGTGTATTTGCGTAGAAGTCGTTGAATTTATTAATTAATTACTGACTGAAAATTATAAAGTTAAGTTTCAAAATGAAGTTTGGACCCTTGACTACAAGTGCGTGTAGAATTTTTTTGGATCGGATCAACCATTCGGAAACAATAGCCCGAAATCATTAGGCAAATAGCTAAGCAGTACCCGTCAACCATCCACACTGTATTTGGGAAGAACTCGTTGAATTTATTAATTAATTACTGACTGAAAATGAATGGCTATTTATGACATGCAACGCCCGTACCGGAACTGCCCATATATTGAAAGATATTTAAAAATACTTACCATATTAGTTTTTGAGGGCCTTCCTTCTGCTACTGGCTTCAAAAATCGGTCCGCCACCTCGAACCATGACAACCTTGGGACATACAAATCGTCCGTACCAGCCCCACTCTTTCTGGACGATGCCACTTTAGCTGCTTCCCTTGTATACATTGTACGCAAGCTCTTAATTTTCCCTTTTAGCTCCTCCGTAGACAGGGTTAGAGACAACTCCTGCTTTATGGCATTCAGAGCTGATGTTCGAAATGAATGGTTTTTATACAATTTATTTCGCGGATCCCACAAACATGGGTGCTTCTCGTACACCTCCAAAAACGAAATCACATTAATTTTATTCATTTTAAATATATTTTTCCCAAATTTAATAAAACAAGCCACGCCAGAATACAATTTCAAAATGGTGGTATGTATACAGAATGTAAACAAACACAGGGTTGCACGGAAAAAAAGTTGAACGAGCTCAAAGTTGGCTGGCGACCAACTTTGTTGAAAGCGATTAGTTGAAAGGCCGTTCGAACGAGGCGATTTTTACTTTCAACTAAAAGTTGCCTGAAAAATCGCCTCGTGCGAAAGGCCTATAAGCTCATTGCTTCTGCAAGATCTTCATCAGGTACTTGTAATTGCCGGCTAGCAAAGCAAAAACAATTTATAAATAAAGTAATGTAAAAAAAATATTTTTTTAAAAATAAGCTTTTATTTAACATGTTTAATCAAAGGAATAAAATAAAGTAGTGAAACAAAAGATTTTTTAGCAAGAAAATTTTGTCAAAACTGCACTAAAATGAATAAAATAAAATAAGTTAAGGTCTCGTTAAAGTTACTAAAAGCCATTTAGTGAAAGGAGTTATTCAAACTCTAATGAAAATTACTAACAATTTGTACTAATTTACTTCGTTTTTAAAAAAGCTTGTCGCGCGAATAGCAAACCGGCATTTAAATATCTGCATACATACATATAAATACATACATACCTAACCAATTATGCATGTACGCTGAATTCGCCGAATAGAAAAAATCGCTGGCTCGAAATTCATTTTAGACCTATGGTTTCTTGGGCAAAAATGCTTGAAATCACCCAAATAATCATAATCGTGATGTGCCCATGTTAATTTTTTTGGGCCCCTACAAATCGACCCGCCCTAGTATACATATATATTAATGTATGAACGAACTCATTGCGCATTTCAGCTCTGCCGCTACCAAGCAATATATAAACGATGCAAGCGTGCTTCGCGTAACTACATCCATTCGTACATATGTACATATGTTTGTATGGATATATTTATGATGAAGCAAACGGGCTTCATTGATGTACTGATGGGCATATGTATGTACTTATGGACAGCAATGTTTTCATATGTTTGAATGGTTGTATATATCCCAGTAGAAATTTTATGCATACGACATCGCTGTTGGTAGCATGAGCTTGCTGCTGTGTATACATGCCAGTATAAATGAACCTTCATTTCCATTTAACACGCGTGGTTTCTCAGAGCGTATGCGTACCTTAATCACACACTTTTACTACTGCTGTATGCATATGGCTGTATTAATGTTTCAAACATACAAAAATGCATTAATGGAACAGTATTAAAGCATTCTTAGAAGATACGTATCCCCATATGTAAATGCTACTTTTCTGATACATTTTAATATACGGGGACATACAAACAAGTAGCATTTACATATGCAAATGCATATCTTGAAAATACCCGTTTGTGAACACGTCCGTTCACTAAAATTTTTGCACAAGACTGAACATATTACAAAAATTCCACTTCAAATTTATCAAGAAATGTACTTAAAACAACGACAACGTGCAATTCGCTAGAATTTGAATTTATTCGTGGAAATTCATGACTACGCATGAATTGTTCACACTAATTCACTCATATAGCAAGCATTCTTCAAGAATGCATACAACCGATTTCTANGCATGAATTGTTCACACTAATTCACTCATATAGCAAGCATTCTTCAAGAATGTATATAACCGATTTCGACTGGGATATTTGTACGTATGTACATATGTTTGTGTACATGTATATACCCTGCAGGGAAATCGCGGACTAGTGAATCAAATTTCTAGTTCCGTACTAGGACTTTATCGCCAAAAAGGAACTAGTCCGATAGAAACTAGATCCGCACCAGTCCAAAATCGGCGAAAAGTGGTACTTAAAAAACTTATTTTTTTCAGTTTTTTGAAATCTATATCTAAAGTGACGAATTTAGAAATGGTTCGGAACTATAAAAAAAGAGCGAACTAGATCTTATATGTCGAATTTAGAAGTAGTTCGGAACTATCGAATAAGGGATGCAGCGGGGGCTTGTTTACTTTACATAGATATGTGTTCGGCGGCTTTTTCGTTTAAATACGCTTCTGTTCTGTGCTTCGAAGATGCTTTTTCATAGCTTGGTAATACAAAACTAAAATTTGTGTTAACATTTCAACATCCTGGGACCGTCTGCAATCTAATAAATAACAGCGAGCACCTCTGTAAACTCAGCTAAAGCTAAAGGTATGTAAACGTACATTTCTTACAATTAATTTAATTTCAAATTGAAAACATATTCCTTTTAAAATANTAATTTAATTTCAAATTGAAAACATATTCCTTCTAAAATAACTTAAAATCGCAGACACGGAAGAACCAAAAAGATGGAAAAATCATGAT
>NW_016185847.1:0-4793 GCF_001687245.7 Rhagoletis zephyria | reverse complement strand
TGCACTTGGAATGTCTAAACCCCTTTGTAAGGGAACTTCGCGTGTCCAATTGCTAGATGGCATAAATAGTACAAGGCTGACATAACCGCAGCTTAAAAATGATAGATGAGCAGCGCATAAATTTGGTATGGCGACGGTAAAAGTATTTTCACAGGGCCAAGACAATAATAGCCTAATTTAGGCGCACTTCCTGACACACATGAGTGACAATGTGACCAAGGAGAGACTCTATCAGCGCATGGAAGAAGAATAGCGTTTGAGTCGCTCTTAAAATCACGCTGCACGACTTAAACGAGTTGGGTGTCCCCGTTCAAAGAAACAAGAACCAAATTGAAAGCGTTATGATAAATGGAAGATACGCTTTGAGCGTCCTTGACGTGCGCTTCATCTGAAGAGCCAACCTACACACGGATCACTATCTTACTGCGCCTCTGTCTAAAATGAAGGATTTGTGCCAAAATTTAGTCGTCGAACAGCTGTAGTCACAACTGGTAGCCGAGCAATTCCACAATCCTCTTCGCAATTCTAGTTAAGCACACAACTCCCCATTGCATGGATTTCCTAAATACATAATACCAACATATACATATACATATAATACATAATTCCAAAAACATATGTTCCGACATGCAGAAATCAAAACACTTTGTGTTAAGTAATGAGTGATGTGACTGTGGAATAAAATCGGAACATTTCTAAAGCATCGAATCTGAACATAAGACTTTGTTTTTGGAATAAAAAGACATAACATCTTTTAATAAAGTTTTATTTAAGACAAAACAAAGAGGAAAATAATTGCAAAATGGTCGCAAAAATGAATACAAACAATGTATACGGTGGTGAAAATGTAAATAGTGAAAAGATATTTTAGCAAGTTTTGGCTACTTTTATTTGTTTAAAAAATTGTTATTATTTTTTATAAAAATATGGCTTACTGTCTAAAAACCATGTAAAACAAAATTTCAAACTTTGTAGAGCATTTAAAAAAATTCGACGAATTTTAACAAATGTTGCTCAAAATTTTAAACTTTTTAATCAGATTTTTGAATTTTTTGAGTATGCAATTTTGTAGCCCGTTAAATTTTAGCAGAACAAAGTTGAAGTTCGAAGTAGCGTTGTCTTACCGTTGATTTTTGACAATTTTTTGTTCGCGCATTTTCTTCCATACAAAGTATGATCCGTATGTATTTACAAAAAATAAATGGTACCTAGCTACTTGTACTGAATTGGAGATATTATCGGCGCGACTATCTCAGTTTATTGCAACTGCATTTGTTTACAATTATCAGCTGTTAATTTGACAGCATATTCATCAAGGCGTGACATTTTCTTTCAATCTCACAGATTGTTCTCTTTTATTTGACACCCACATTGTTATTCTATGTTGCACAGAATTTTTTTAAAATATTTTTTAATTTATCGTATCCTTGAAATTTCCAAGTCCTTTTAAGAAAAATCCTGATGTCAGAGAGAAAAACTAAAAGTGCAGATTTATTTGGCCCCGATTTTCGTGAGTTTGTTAATTGTTTTGAGGGTAGAATTGACTGTCGCACGCTGTTATATGGTGTCTACATTTATACACTACCGGCTAGGAGATAGTAATTTTTAAAAGAAGGCTTTTCAAGGTATCGGAAATAATTTCTTTGTAAGGTTAATAGCCAAATATGCTTAGAGTTTATTTCCATGAAGCTCGGACACGGTTGAAGTGGAATTAAATATTTTATTTATTACAAATTTTTAGCGAAAATGCCGAGAACATGAAGTTTACGATGGAATGAAATAGTTTCAAGACCGGGCTGGGTTTTGCGGAGAAAAATATTGATATCTGGTAAAAAACGTCAATAAAAACTTTAACTGATTTTGAATAAGAGATGCGATTTAAAAATAAATGTAAATACCTGAAATATATATACTTCTCGATTTATCACCCTCTTCTTCTGTGCAAATGTATAGTAAAAACTTAACAAACGATAATTTCATAGCAATTGTAAAGGCATATGATTTGTATGCAAGTATTTATTTATGCATGTGAAGCAACTAAAGTACAACTTTTGCCACTCACCCACCCACCCACACATATGTATGTACGCATCTGTATTTTTGTGGACAAATTTCAACCGCAAAAGTTTTCATTGTCATATGAAGTAAAAAGAATCATAAAACAAATACGCCAAATGCACTAACCGCCAACACCAAACATACATATGTACATATGGGTATTATGACACAAATGCATTCAACAGCAAAAATTTGTGTACACCACACAAGCACTTCAGAACAATATTTATTCACGTGAGCATAAATAATAATAAAAGAGGTGGAGTTTTATGCTGGCGTGGTGGTGGTGGCGAGGTGTGCGTGCGTTTCGTAAGGGCGAAACTTTAATGCTGTTTGCTGATGCCAAATCCAGTTTGACTTAAGTTTTAAAATTACAAATTATAAATGCATAAAAGCATTGCAAAACTCGCTGGGAAATTCGCAACGAGGGAGCAATTGCCGGCTGTAAGCAGCAGTCCTGCGAGAAATGACAATGAATATGCAACGCACAACTGCGACAGGCAACACCACTTACGTACGTACAATACTTACTGACACGCATACATACATATGTACATCTAACCCAGCAATGCATAAAAGGCGGCGTGTAAGGATCTGTGGGTGGGCTGCAGGAATTAACAACTGCAACGGCCGTATGCAAGCTGCTATTCACTTTAGTTGTTTTTGTGGTGAACTGCTAAGCGGCATTTGTACTATTAACTATATATAAGGCACTGTAAGTAAGCACGACTTTGGTGCACTGTTGTTTGTTGGCACTGCAATACAAATGCCATTTATTCTCATAAGCATTGAAGATAGATGAGTGGACAGTGGGAAGGAGCGTGGAATACTGGTGAATAGTTTAGGTAAATTAAGCCATAAAGCGGAGCTTCCAATGGTAGAGGATGTTTCTTGAAGTGAACGAGACCAACTCCACAACCAAGATAATGGCAACAATGCGAACAATTAAGCAAATAACTTATTTATACTCGATTACAAGCACACATGCTCCGTTGTAGAGTTATGGGCTATTACACATAAAAAAAATTGTAGTTATCAGCATTATCAAAGCGTATACCGATTTTCATGAAATGTAATACTAAATGAGAAAAAATTTCCCTCCAAATTATTTGAAGAAATTTTACATTTTAGAAAATAAGCCATTTTGAATTCTAATACTAATTTAATTTTTATAAAACTTACGCCTGTTTTTTGTAAAAAAACAAACACTAAACTGAAAAAAGTTTAATAAAAAATAATAATTTTCATAAAAAGGAGCAAGAAAAAACAGTTTTAATTAAAATTCGACTTTTTTATTTACTCCTCTTTGACATCAATTTTATTAACATTGCCTAATTTCTTATAAATTTACATTTAAAATACTTTTTTTAAATCAAATTTCATTTAAAATTATTTACCACTTTAAATTGTATATTTTTACCGAAAACATAAGTAAGTTTCATAAAAGTTCATGCATAACAGTCCAAAATACCAAGAGTTTTATGAAACGAACTCTAAAATTCAAAATGGTGCAAATTGTAAATTTTGATTTTTTTTTTCAAAATACTTTAATGGAAACGCTTCCACGAAGCTTAACGAAAATCGGTATAACAAAACTCTATGCACATATATATATATACTATATATTAGGGTGTTCGATTATTCGCCTTTTTTCCAAACCGGGGTTTTCGAGTTATTCGAAAAATTTAAATTAAAAAAAAAACCGTTTATACAACCGTAAATATAGGTTTTATTTAGAAGAAGGAAAGCAAAATGAATTCATTTTTAACCGACTTCCAAAAAAGGAGGAGGTTATCAGTTCGTCGGAATATTTTTTTTTTTTTTTTATGTATGTTACCGCATAACTTTGGACCACGTCAACCGATTTCGATAATTCTTTTTTCATCGGAAAGGTAGTGTTATACTAATCTGGTTGAGATCCGATCAGTGGCTCATGAGATATATATATATATATTTTTTTTTTTATATGGGAGTTGAAGTCGGTTTTTTTTTTGCTAAAAATTACTTGTTTTTCTTTATTTTGAACAAATATTTGACGCTTAATTGGAAATTTTGAATTTGGCAGCACCTTACACAAAGTCGGATGTCGTTATACGAGTTGGTTTCAACTCCGTTAACATATACGGGCTGTGTTGTTACTTTACATGTACATAATTTGAATTTTAAACGAGTGTTCTTTTAATACTCGTTTAGAAAATATTGGAGCTATTGAAGCCGTTATGAACAATGTATGTATGTTTTAAAAAATTACTTATGTACAATAAAAGTTTGGTCAGATTGATGTGATTTGTTTCTTAATAAAAATTAAGTAAAATACGTTATTCGAAAAAATATATGAATCGATCTGGAATCGAATCGATTTATTTTTTGACGATTCCTTGAAAATTGTGTCGAATGAAAATGTTATCACTAAAAAGTCACTGGCTTTTCAAATTTCCCTCGTACATATATAAAAAATAGAATTCGCTCAGCGATTTTGGCATACAAGTATTGGCGGGTAAGGTTGCAGCTAAAAGATGACCCTTTTTGTTGTTAATGGTTGGCCCAAAATTCCTGTACAAATTTCAAATGAGTTCTCACGATTTATTCCTTAAACGCGTGGTAACCTTAAAGCTTACTTTTGTAATAAATGCCAATTCAACTTAGTTCAAGACTCATTGAGCACCCATATATATTTACGCCAACCTCAGGGATGGGCGTTTTTGAATGAATTTTTATTCAAATAAAAAATAAAA